>NW_019738348.1:641722-657125 GCF_002891405.2 Cryptotermes secundus
AAGACAGACACTCCATGCAGATGGTGGCCAAAAATTATGTAAGTAGGACATAATTTTCTACTTTAAAATTTAATTTTATATAACGTTGCCACGCGCGGACTCTGCGACACCATATAGCGTCATTCGTACCGGGGACTTTCTTTTAACGACGACATACGTTGTCTTTAGTCGTTTAAAGGTTAAGACCAGCAATGCATATATTAAAATTTAAATGCCGGACTTTTCAAACAGTGGTGGCTCGAGCTGGCCGGAATTTATTTAAATGCCATCTGCTGGTGCACATTTAAATGCCCATTGCTACTCTGTGTTTAAATGTCCTTTCCTGTTATGGTGCTTACATTGCAATTTAAACTGCTATATCTAATGCAGTTTTTATGATAAATAAATGGAACTTCGTTTTTATCGGCAAAGAACTTAATGCTGCATATTATAATGTAAGATTTAAAAATGTTTAGACAAAAAGTTATTCTCTATTTTTAATTTTTCTTGTAACTGTGATGCATACTGTAAAAACTGTTTCCATCTTCTTCACAGAGTAGTTCTGCATTATAAAATCATTCCTGCTTGTTAATACTTGAATTATTTCTGCATTCTCTGGTGTCATAAAACAGCTGGAAGCAATAAAATAATTTGGTTTTCTGCCTGCAAGTTTCACATTTTTGTTACATTCTTCAGATATTTGGGTCTTTTGACTAAAGGACAGAAAAGTGAAAGCATGACAGTTCAAGGAAGGCTAGAGGGAAATTTCTTGTTCCCAACTTCAGTGTCAAGCCCTTCCATTGCATCTGCAAGAAAATAATGCCCTTTCTAAAGTCACAAACACTTGCATAGTAGCTGAGATACAGAGTGCACTCAGTTTTCTGTGAGTTCATGGTGAATTCAAATACTGTAGTTTCATTTCATCATAAAATGGCAATGAAATTTGTTTGGAAGATGATGAAAATTGAAAGGCAGCTGAAGTGCAAGATATGTGACGTGGGGCTGTGCATTCTTGGGTGCTTCAAGGAGTACCACACAAGGACGAGATTCTGTTACATGAAGCTAGAGGTGAAGCCTGTATATACATCAAGCAGACAATAACAAAAGAAAGTCTGCACATTGAATTTTACTCTATTTAAAAATAAATATTTAGGATTGTACTAGAGGCATGTGCACATGACTCTACTGGCAGCATTTACATGCCTGAGGGCACAAATATGTGCACTTTGGCCATGACAAAACTACCTATCACTGTAGCTTTATGTGCACTTTGGATGCTAAAGCTTAACAGATTGTTCAAAATAAAAATTAAGAGAATGTGTTTTAAAAAATTAGCTGTCATTAGGACTCAAGCCTCAACATTCCACAATTTGGCTAGATATAACTGAAAACAGATCATTATACTTTTATAAATCATCACTTCTGTGTCCATAGATCTAAAAGCAAGAACGTGAGCCAGTATGAAATCAAATGATAACAATAAATGTGTGCAAATACAAACCTTTTTATTTGATAAGGAGACTAAGAGAGAATGGTATATGTGAGCTCTGTCCAGAAGGTCAACATCTTCAGAATTGGCCATAAACATTTTCAACACTTCACACAGCTCTGCAAGAAAAAATCAATACAACTGAAAAGAGAAACATGATCAGACGAAGTATGCCAATGGAGTATATACATACACACATATTAAATGCAATTTTTGTGATGTTACACATTCATTTGCCTGATATATGGCACTATGTAAAAGTTGGGTGCCAGTCCTTAGGCCATACATATTTAAAAATTCCCGAATCACAGACAATATTCTGTAACTCACCATAGAAAAACACAACTGTGTCATAATTGCTCATCAGCTTGAAGCACAAAGACAGAATCTGGTGACCAAGCATCCAGCTTAATAATCCACATACCTCCTCACACACAATATATTTCATCAGGTAGTTTAATATTGCCTGCAATGAGAATAAGTCATACCATATTTGGCACAAGAACCAATCAAAATAACAGAATGGAACAAAAATTTCTGCTTACTTTAATTTCCATGCTATTCATACAGAAACTTTTGACTACTATCCAAGCTGCCAGTGGCGCCTATGAATGGAATTAAGATAACTGCTAGAGAGATCATGTCATTCAGGAGAAATTAGTCAGGGACTGGCTACCCTGACTGAAGTTTTCATGGCTTTCCTCAGTGCCCCAACTGAACACAGGTCTAATAATCTCAAATAGACCATAACAATTTTCTTTCAATTACATCTATTCATCATTCAAAATTATCTTGCCATATTGCAGTGATGTGTCATTACACACAAGCCATAACAAATAACCAACTACATAGATATGTTTTTAACAGTGGAATTATTTTGGATCAACTGGTAAGTTCTTTTTTTATTTTATAGCATACCTTTGGCTGACAGATGCATAAGTCCTGTGTAACTGCCATCAGGAATATATCCAGAACAAAGTGGAATGTAGCAAGTGTGGCTGCACTATCAGGCTGAGTAAATGCCATTACAAGTGATGTAAGAAGACAAGATGGAACAGATGATTTTGGTAAAATATCTTGCACACAATGGATGAAATTCAATACAAATGGAACAAATGATATATCTTCTTTAGTTACAGCAACAAGTATTCTGAAAGAACCAATATTAACATTTCATTCAAGGACAGCAAAAAGTGGGGGGTAAAAGTAATCTTTCTCTCTGCATTCTTCTCACTTATAATGGACTCCTGAATAATCTCAAAGGACAATTTACTTGGGAGACTTAGGCATAATTTTGATGATAATATTAAAATAGAAATTTGAGAACTAGGGCAGGTTGTGAACGTGATATCCATTTTCATTTTCTGGCATCTGTTTCTGCTTGGTCGGTTCTTATCTCAGCCTTTATTTTGGCCAGCGGGCGTACCATCATCTGTTTCATCTCCATAATGTGGCAGTATAATGATCAAGATATGATGCAGTTTCCAGTCTGACCACTTCTGACACCAGAATGCCATGTTCTTGGTGGTGTGTGACTTGTAGACAGGGTATGGATTGGTGACCACTTGTAAACACCACTCAGAACTACACTTTACGAATCTCTGACACATACAGATTTGTGACTACAGTATATTACAGTCTCCACTAGTCGTTTCCTGGCAACAGATTTAACATAGTGGAGATTCCTCAGCTTCCCATGCTCAGGTCATCACAGCTGCCTCTGCAGAATTCTTGTCAACTTACAACTGAACTCTCTCACTCACCAACCAGCTACTTCAAGTCACTATAATCAACTGAAATGCTGACAACTCTCTAACAACCAACTCACTTCTTCAAAATTTCCTGCCTATAACATCTCCGCATGGACCAGATAGAAAACACCATTTCCATTGATATAGTCCAACAATACCTCAACCGTTGCATATAATTGGGTTTGTTCATTTGCCTACTGCATAGCAACAGCTGTTGTTTACAGAGTCACTACTAAGCTACAAGTCTATACACCATAATATTATGAGTATGCCTATATTTGATAGATATGTCTAATACTTCTGCATAAACTCACTTTTGTGAGTTAAACATTACAAATACTGTGATACAATAAATATCTGAGGTTATACCACATATCTTTGAAATAATGGAAATTTATATGAGCAGCACTTCTGTACAAGGAAAAATCAAGCAGTTCTACACTTGTTAATTGATACGAGGGTAATTTCAAAAGTAATGCACAGTACATATTTGCAAGCTACAGGATAATGAAATCTTTCAGATTCTAATGTCAGATGAGACAGATTTCTTAGTATGAAGACTGTATTTGTTTCCCTTGTTTGTGTTATTCCAATATAATTAAGATCTGACATAAAAGGAAAAGGTAAAGCTATCCCTGTAACAGGCCTCAGAGGCCCATAGGGTTGTGAGACATTGAGGGTCCCACATTATCTAGACAATCGGCTCAAAGATGGCGGTAAGGTTGCCAGCCTTATGCACTGGCCACACTTTACTCCCAAGGAAAATTTCTGGTACTCATTTTTGTTAGAGGCTGAGTCGACCCCAGGGGCATATTGTGGCTGGAAGGATTAGGTCAACTGAAAAAATCCAATGACCTCATTGGGGCTTGAACCTACAACCTTCCAGCTTGCAGCATAGTGCCTCAACCAACTACGCTACTGCGTGCCCCAATTAGGATCTGAAATAGGCAGGAAAAATATCTTAGGGTCTGTAGGCACCACAGTTGGTCAGGGGAGGAAGCCATCAGCAACAATCAGGACACCCATGTGGTTCAACATTTTTTCACACGAAAACTGTCACATCACATGTGAGGTAACTGCCCATGAAGCAAACAGATCAACAGTCTTCTTTCTGCTCAAAAATTCTGATCAATATGCCTGTGGCCTGCATTAAGAAGCACATGTCCACAGAAGCACCCCAAGCTACATGATATATAGACAATGAGGACCCGTTGACAGGAATGCTAGACCCACCGAAATGTTGGAAACTGTTAACAAGCAGAATGGTGATTACATTGCAGAACTGTATATTTTGTTATACAAATTTGTATTTATGGAATAAAAGTGAAATATGTGTTACTCTTGAAAATACATATGTAATTTCTGCTCATATCTTTATGCAGACAGAAGAACTTAACTCTTTGACTGGCGCGGGCGTGTTTTAACGCCCGGACGATGCCAGCCGTTCCCTGGCGTTGGCGTGTTCTAACGCTTTGACAATCTCGTCCCTTCTTTGCTCTCTTGGCACTCATCAACCAAAGACATATTTATGATAGTTTTTGTGCATGTTTGTAAAGAACCCTTGTAAACTTTGTGGAGATCTATATTACTGTCAGAACCCTCTGAGAAGGTAAAGGTCAGAAAATATTTCACATTCATTCAGTTTCACCATAGCTTCTTGCAGCAAGTGTCTTCGTTTTCCTACAGACCAGCTGGAAAATGTTGTGAACGAGATTTTTTCTGATGATGATAGTGGCGATGAAATAATGATTCCTGAATTGGATGAAGTTGATAGTGACAATAATACAGTGATAGGCAATGATCCACAAGACAGTAATCATGAACATTTACCTACCACGAGTGCGGTGCCTGACACGCCCATCTCATGAACGTACGGAGACATTGTACCCCCAATACTTCCATTTGCTAATAGTTTCGGGATCAAAATTGATATAACACATAAAATGCATCCCTTTTCATGGATTAAAATTTTTTCTGGATGACGACTTGGTAAATCACATCACAACTGAAACCAATCGCTATGCTCACCAGCACTTCAACGCACATGAGTTAGCTCCTCACTCTCGAAAACACAATTACAATTATGTCACATCAGATGAAATCTGGACATACTTAGGAATTGTGTTCATGACAGGAATCGACAAACGCCCTGAAATTGAAGAATATTTGTCCACTAGGCCCATATTTCACACCCATGGTTTGGACAAAACATGTCTTTGCGGTTGAATAGTTTCATTCTATTCAAAAAGAACACAACAAACGAAAAATACAAGAAGAGAAATTACAGATTCAAAGATTTTATATTGGACTGTGTAGAAAAATGACTGAACCAAACAAACAGTGTGGAGAGGGAGAAAAGTCAAGGAATGAAGTGGATGACGAATCTATTGGGTCAGACTAGAGTGCAGTCACGCCTCCGCCCTCGACCTTGAAAAGACCACCAGTGAAAGAGCCAGCAAATCGTCTAGAGGGTGGCTTGAAAATTCACAAAATGGTCCATGTTCCTAACAGTAACAATAAGAAGAATGGTGCCCTGAGAAAGTGTCGCGTGAGTGCTAATCACAAGGTTAGAAAAGAAACAAGTATCATGTGTGCAGGCTGTGGTGTGGCTCTCTGCAAACTTTCATGTTTCAATGTTTATCACACGAAGAAAAACAAAGAAAGAGGTGTGGAAAAGCATTTATTGCATAAAATATTGTATTTTAATTAGTTCCTAAAAATTTCGTTTTTAAAAACCAATTTTTGTTGAAGTTGTTTAGGAAAAAGTAACAACATGCATTTTAGCGACATAAGGTTTAAAGGGCCTGCCAGGACAGGGGTGGGATTTAAATACCCTTCGCGCCAGTCAAAGAGTTAAAAGAAAGTAGACACCATCAGAACTTCTGTTCTTGCCTACCCTCATGTTTACAATAAGTAGACTCACTTTATACATTTAATTACTTCTGTAATATGATTATACGGATATTCTATTCATTACATTACACATACCTTGGTACTTCAGCAGACATATCTACATTATGATGGTCACATAAATATCTGTACAAGACCTTTATCAGTGCTGATTTTAGTTTGATGGATGATTTACACTTCATTTGTTTCTGTAATGTGGCCAGTGCATGCAGAAGTGGTACTGAGGACTCTGAAAAACCCATAAAAGATGATAATGAACACATTAAACTGCGGTGCTACTTAATCTTCCATGACATAAAAATGACAGTAAGTCCTAAAGAATTATAGTTACATAGACATAACAGAAGCAAACATTTGTTTCAGAAGATAAAAAATTGCAGAAATGTTTGTGTATTTGAGATTTTATCTACTCTAATGTAACAATCACACTACCTTTCTTATTTTTTAAAAGAGAACTTAACAGCTTCAACTTTTTTAGATGTGTTTCTGGCCCATCAAAGCTGCCAGGCAAAACAAAGTTAACATCTTGTATACTAGCTATTTTTTCAGGTCTCCTGGAAAGATAATCACTGAGCCAATCCAAGTAGAGAAGACGTGTAGAAGCTGATAGAGATGGATGGCTTGAATTTAGGAGCAACTGCTGCAGAAGTTGTATCATATCCTTTTCTTGAAAAATTAAATTCCCTAAATGTTTCTGAAACAGAACAAACAGACATTCTACATTATAACAGACATCACAGAGATTTCTTGGTACCTATTTTGCTTTTTGACTTCTGACATACATAAGATAAAGGTAAAGCTGTTCCTGTGTTTAAGTAATTAAGCACTACGCGATGAAGGAGTATGGGGGAGTGGATGTATAGCTCCACATTTTCTTGACCTCGGCACTAGCTGGATGCGACTAGTCAGCTTCATGCCCCCGTCCCTTTACCCCCAGGGAAGTAGCGCCCAGTACCCATTGGACAGGAGGTTGGGTGGACCCCAGAGCTGGTTTGGAAAATAAGGAGAAGAGAAATTCTGATCTTCCTGGGATTCTAACTCCAACCCCTCAGTCGTCCAGCCCATAGGCAGTTGCTATACTGACTGCTCTACCCCGCCTCACCCTGATGTACATTCATATCACAATTCTATTTCTTGCTACCATAAACTGTATTTCTTTTTTCTACACACAAAGTTTTGTATATTCCTGATGTCTTACTCAGCGTTCATTCAGTTCAGACAACTTGCACATTTCCATCTGTTTACTTTAACAAACCTTTGCATATAAAAATTAAGCTATAACAATAGAATCACAGATATCACACATAACAAATTTATATACAATGCTGAAGAGGAAACTTGAAAGGAATGAAAGATCACAAAGTAAAGTAAAGTAAAGTAAAGGTATCCCCATAAGAGGCTGTGGAGGCTCACAGAGCTGTGAGATGTTAAGGCTCCCACATTTTCTAGACAATCGGCTCACAGATGGCAGTAAAGTTGTCAGCCTTACGTGCCGGCCGCCTTTACCCCCAGGAATATTCCTGGTTCTTATTTCTGTTAGAGGCTGAGTCAACCACAGGGCCATAGTGCAGCTGGCAGGATTAGGTAAATTGAGAAACTCCACCTCATCAGGATTCGATTCCGCAACCTTCTGGCTTGCAGAGTAGTGCCTCAACCAACTATGCTACCGCGTGCCTCCGAAAGATCACAAAAATAATTTTAAATATAGACTCAAAGGGCAACAGTTCTGAAAAAGAACTCTAAAACAATGAAAGTGCATTTGTAATTATTTAAATTGATACTGAAATTTCATAATCCTAAAAGACTCTTAAAACAGGGATGGCTCTGGATAGACAAACACAAATGTCATTAAAGTATTAAAACTGCTGAAACCAAACAAACAACTTACATTTGCAGTCCCTACAACTTCTTTTAAAAATGGTCTGAGTCAAGCTGTAGTAAAAGACATTTTATTTTGATATTAAACAATAACCACTGAAAATTTATAATGTGATGAAAGGCATACTGTCTCAAAATATTTCCAGATCTGCTACTTGCACAAATGTGCACTGTCAGATTACCACTTCATAATAAACCCACCACTAACTGCATGATACATTAAAAGAGAGAAATGATTATGTCAGCAGTTACATCATGAAGACTCTCTTCCAAAACTCCTCTCTTACAGATCAGGAGTTTCAAGGGTCTTGAAACGCCATGTCTGCGTTATGTCAGAGGGTGTCCCCCCTTTCTACTACCTTCCCCTTTCCACTGTTCCACTTTCTGGTTCCCGACGGCTCAGGTCCAACGAGAATGTTCAATTCTGTTGTGGGAGCTTGAACTGTTCAGTCGGTTCACTTTTTCTGGTCTGTACGATTTTGATTGGCTGATTGCCAGAGGCCTATTACCTCCAGGGACTTACACTGTATTCGCATTTAGTATTTAATATATATAACTGTCATCTGATATATTTGTTATAGTGTCTTTGAGTTGGTACGTCCTACCAAAAACCAAATTTCAGTCTTCAAGACCTTTTCACGTTTCAGTCTCTTCCATAAAATCTTTCAACTAAATGTTCAAGAACACAAATATTAGAATTTGGATTTTGTCACTTTCATGTCCTGACAGATTCTGTAAGTATAAACTTGAATGAATTTTTCAATCAAATTTGGTCTTCTGCAAACTGATTTGTGAAATTTGTGCATCAGTGACAGGGAAAATGTAACATTTCAATTAAATATAACCAAGGCAGTTAGACACTCACTTCTCACTGCAGAGGCCAGGTTCAATCCTGGGTGACTTCATAAGAAATCTGTGATGGACAAAGTGGCACTGGAGAAGGTTTCTTCGTAAGTTTCTTCAGTGTTCCCTTGCTAATTATTATTCTACCACTGCTCCCTACTCATGTTACACTGTCCCCTGAAGTGTGCAACCCTCCTGACCAGGCAGCACATTATCATATCTGTAGTTTTTAGGTTGGGGTTTCACCTCTAACCTGGCACTTGGCTGATTACAGAGTAAGAAAGCTTCATAACTAATGACTCCACATAACTTTTGAACTACAACTTCTAGAAGATAAATTTTTAGAAAGGGAATTAAATAAGAAATTTTTTACTCTTGATAACATTTTGACTGACTCCTAATTTTTATGGAAAATGTGATTTATGTTAAATGCATTACAGCAACAGGGTATCAGGAAATTTAACTTTCTACTTCTGGGGGGGGGTATATGTGTTGTTTGAAATTTTATCACAGGGAACTGCTGTCCAATGCCAATCAGTGAATCATGTGATGAAGTCCATGGGTGCAAACATCCATACTGTGCCGTAATAAAGTAATCAACTTAACTGCAGCTTCCGTGAAGACTGTGTCATTCAAAATGTTACCAAGCAACATCAGCTTCTCAATGTTCATCAAGGAATAGTGCTGTGAACTCCATAGATGTGCATACCCATACTACATTGCAACACTGCATTCAACCATAATAAAATCAAGTTCAAGAATAAAATAATACTCTGAGAAGTAGTATTTTGATAGACACAAACATATGAGTAAGAATGTGTAAAGTATGTGAAGAAATATGACATTTCAATATACTGACACCTGTTTCAATGACAAACATCATGTCCTCTTTGAAGCTCCTAGACTTGAAAATGTAACCAACGGAGGAAAAAGAAAGAGAACAGAGGCAAATACAGAGTGTTTCACGACTTTAGGGCATAACTGCAGGAGGTGATTTCCTAGGTCTTTGTGATCAAAANAATGCCACCGCCGGCCACAACACAGTCTGCCGCTCAGTTGTGAACCGCACGGGTAGCATGTAGCAGCTTCAGCTGGCTGTTTCTTATGTGGTCAGCGGCATCCAGAATGCAACCGAGCAAAGCATCTCGCGTTGCCACCTTCACATTGTAAACCAGTTCTTTCATCCATCCCCACACACAATAATCCAGTGGGTTTAAGTCTGGAGACCTGGCTGGCAATTCTTCGCGTACTCGCACGTGGACTGCGGTGTACCATACAAACAATGTCTTCTTCATTGACGTCTTCATTAACACCACACTCGGCTGCAACACAAACACCGGGAAGTCTACCGGTATCTCGCAATGCCTGGTAAACTCCAGTAAACACTCTCCAGTTCAGTATTCTATGATTCGGAAACCGTTGCTGATATTCAGCTATGGCAAGAACTGAGTTACCGTCACAAAACCCGTACACATAATCATATCTTCATACTCCTCAAATGAAAATGTAAATGGCATCGTGAATGTAACAGACACACCAAGATGAGAATTGTTCTGAACACCAGTAGCCGCCACACTAGTCGTGGCTGGACATACCAACCCACCACACCTTAGGTACCTCTCAAGTGTCGAGATAACGAGAACGCTCTGTCTGCAGCTGGCTAAAAATAGTGACCCACCAGATGATAGCCACGGTTCACACGAGGGCGTGTACGTGAATGAAAAAACGGTCATAACTCCGTAACCGTCCAAAATTGGACACATGTTTATATGAACTTTTTTGATCAGAAAGACCTAGGAAATCACCTCCTGCAGTTATTCCCTAAAGTCGTGAAACACCCTGTATGTGTATTGGCCAGTACAAATTACATGGCTAGATTTTGCTCCTAAATTATCATTAGCTTCTCAGGTGCAATAGATAGGCAGGCATACATTTTAGAAGATTAAAATGATGCTGTATTAATGATGCATATCGATGAAATGTGCCATGCTATCAAAATAAGTTTGGACCATCCAAATGCATCACACAAGGTACAACTTACCTCAAGCAGAAAAACAACATGACCAGCCACTGTACTATATGTGTTTGAAAAATGAAGTACCAGTGGTTTCAAGACTTGGGCAGATGCTTGAAGATCTGGCTTGTGCAGCATCATGTCAATAATCTGCATTGTTATCCAGGCTACACCTTCAGTTGAACACAGAGGTAGCTGATCTACTAGGAAAGACACCATCTTATAAAAGAGAAAAGAAAACTGGTAACATACATAAACAAGCAATTATAAAAGTACTGTAGTGCAATGTAATTTAGGTCTGCTATTGATTAGGCCTTTCATTGCTTTAATATTGTCACTGGAGTTGCATGCAGGGGGGATCACAATGTCTGTGCCTGTGCACCTCCTGTGACATCTGGATGGTCTGGAAAGCCACTCAGCTCACACTGAAGTACAAGATAGCCCAAATCACTAATAACTTCTCAACAGCTGACATGCTTTAACAGTAACTGTGGTCCTTGGGATACTTCAGTTCAGTTCAGAGTACAGCAAATGAATGCGTACTGAGTAAGTCAGTGAGCCAGTCACTCAGTGTTCAGTTCAATGCAGTGCAGTCGAGGAAAAGGGTGAATGCAGTGAGCAGTGGCATGGCTGTGACTAACAACTGAACAGAGAACTGATCTCAAGAGCTTAATGGTTATAAACAGTGGAACAATAACTGCTCCATAAACTGATATTCATTACAGAAGTGGCAGAAGTCAGGTCAAAGATGGATCCAGCATTACAAGCAATTCTAGAACACTCATACTTTAAAGGCACTGGTGCAAAACTTTCTCCTGATGAATACAAGTGAAGTGATATTAAACTGAGTTAAAAAAAATGGAATAAGAACCTCTGCAGTACAAGAGGTCAGGGTTGCAAAATTATTTATGGCTCTTCTTGNTGGGGTGGGGGGGGGGGGGAGTACACAAACGCTAGTAGTTTGATAGCATACCATCTTCCCGACCATGCTCTTGGCAATGGCAGATGCCATTTTGTAAACACTGAATTTCCATGGGCTGGTGGTTAACATTCCTGCTGCATTAATACCAGTGATTACATGTTATGTCATAAATGTGATGAATCTAGCCACCTCTCATTTTCAAGGTGAAGATACAGATGTCAACACAATAAAATTAATGGTACCTGCTGTGAAACCTTACAACTTCTGCCAATCCTGCTGTATATTTGGAATGAAGTCTCTGCATAGAGACCAGACACTCTGACTTAAAATTTTCATGGTTTTCCTGTCGTATGAGAAAACTCTACAAAAGAGGACAGAATAAAACATATAATGATCAAAACTAATATAATTCACTGAGGACTAAAAGTACAAAAATTGGAGACCAAAATTTCTGAAGTAAAAGAAAAGAGAATTTGAAAGATGAGAAAAAAAAACGAATGACACTTATAAAGGATAAAAATGGAGAGGTCATGAACATGTGAAAACTCCTAGATGAACAAGATTCTGGGTAGACTGCTAAGTGAAACATATACGAGGGGGTACCCAAAAGAAACTGAACTTATTTTTTTAAACTTATTTGTTCAAATTTTAAGCACAAACCTTCAATCCCTTTCAAAGTACTCTCCACTTACACTAATACACTTGTCTAGTCTTTTATTCCATTTTTCAAAACATTGTCTAAATTCATCTTTTGAGATGCTTGACAGCGCCTCCGTCGTTTTTTTTCCTTCACCTCAGCAACATCAGCAAAACGCTGAAAAAAAGTTTTGATCATTTCAGGACTCTTCTTTCAAAGCACAGCATGCTTCCACGCGACCTTGTTTTTGTTCAGCAGTCAGCAGTCGTGGCACGAATTTTGCAGCCACCTTTTTCATTCCCAAATCTTCCGTCAAAATTCGCTGAACTGAGCTCCAAGTCACTCCCGACAGCTCCACAATTTCTTCAATGGTCCTTCGTCGTTCTTCCTTGATGATTTCACGAATTTTTTCAACATTTTCACGTGTTCGGGCCATTGCAAAAATGACGATCACACAAAACAGTTGTCACTATAAACTCTGCTGAAACTAGTCCTTACTTTCTGAAGCAACGGTAGTCAGCTTATCGACTCAGGAATGTTGGTTCTATGCGCTCATAGCGGCAAAACGCGGTACTACAAAAGCTCTGCCCACAAAAAAATTAGTTCGGTTTCTTTTGGGTACCCCATCGTATAATTAATTCAGAAGTACCTCTTTTAAATCTGTATATCCTGTGATGAGGGTGTCACCTTCTTGTTGAATAAAATTGGATTTCCACTGAGTATTAGGGTATTTGCCCCATCTGAAATGAATGAATCCCATCACATAGTTGCTATATTAAATACAAAATCAGTAATTAGATAATAACAGAATTATTGTTTACTTACAAAGAAGTTTCATTTATTTTGTCAGCTATAGAATGACTGATAACTAGGGCCAGAAGTGACATGTAACACTGATGTGCTATTGATGTTTCCACAACTGCTGCCATGTACAAACTGTCAACACAGTTCTTCAGGATTTGCTATAAAATATGATAAATTAAATCACCCTCAGCATTTACATGGGCTGGTGCATGACTGTCATTCCTGTATTCATGAGATGTACAGGTTAGGTTATGCAATATAAAGATTCCTCTGTTTTTCAAACCAACTTTAACATGACAGCACAAGTTGTAATCTAGCAGAATGTCTCTCCTCTATGCATGGATTATGGCCTTAGTCATGGCCATGGATAATCATAGTGAATGTAAGATAAACATACTTATAATTGAATGTTTTTATATGTTGGATTTGTTGTATATGTTAAAGTTATATGACCAAAATATTCTGTTACTTTTCACGGAAACTTTTATCTTAAGTTTTTATTTTAAATGATAATTTTGAGTGTATTGTGCTAAAGAGTAATTGTATTATGATGTAAACAAAAATTGTCATATATTATAAGTCTTTTTGACAATTGCTTAATAGTATTAGCAAGATAAATTGACACAATTCTGTATCTAAGGCTTTAGCCTACTATAGACGTAATGGAATAAGGTAGAAATAATAATAATACATGAAGGAAGGAAAAGAGGACTGGCAGCAGACAAGGGCCAATTAGATGTGGCAATGATGTAAGTAAATATCTTAATTCCTCTCACCAACTAGGGAGGGTTTGGTAGAGAGAAAGCAGTGTCTGTTACACTGAGCTGGAATTAAGAAGTCTGCTCATGCCATGGGGCTCAGCCTCCAAGAGTTGGAAAAGTGAAATGAAACTGAGAAGGGTTAATCAAAACTGGCTGGCTCAGAGGAATGCTAGCACGCCTACTATGCCTGCAATTACAAGGCAAGCAAGTTTATTTTTCAAGATATTATTTACTTATGGATTATGAAGGCTTCCATTATGTGAGTTTCTGACTCATTGTCCCCTAGCACTAATCTTGAATGAAACAAAGTAGAGGTACAAGACAGCAAAGCTCAAGACAAATGACAAGTGGATTCAATTATATAATGTACTTTATTTTCAGTACTTACATACCATACTATATTTATGACCCACTACTGAGTTTTTGATGAGATATTACTATCATACCCTCACCTAAGATTAACAAAGTATGTGTAACACAATTTCACATTTAGGTGGTGCATATACATTTCCACAGAGGAGAATCTGGTAATCAAGCCATGGTGACATAACAACTAGATCTGGTGCAGAAAATGCTACAGTGTAGTTTCAGAAGAACTCAACCATGGGGTTATAAAAATTACTTCAGGTATTCAGGAAAGCTACTATGAAAATGTAATTTGTTTAAATGTACTTTCTAAGTTCCTTTCTGATATGATTAAACCATCTTTGGCAATAAAGCCTTTTCTTTAAGAATACAGGATAATGTCTTATATGAGACATCTTGGACAGAACAACCACAGCCTTGGACAAGACTAGAGCAGCAGCAGCATCATATAAATTTCCTAGACATCATGCAACAAAAACACAAAGAAGGAGAGCAGATAAGAATCCACTAACCCAAATTTGGCACTATGGGCTGTCGAACATTACAAAGAGGCTATTGCTCTTATGGCTAGTGTTGCAACAAGTAGCAAGATAATGCAGACCGCCCAAATACATACATGACTACACATTATATATATTGCCAGCACACAACATTTTAAATAAAGTCTCTATAATTTTGTCAGTCAGATAGATGTCAAGAAAATCTCAAGAATCTATGGATCTCTTACATCAATCGGGGTTTTGCAAATTTTGTGATCTTACTATCATTAGGTCATTCAGTTTGGACTCAAAGGAACAGTCACTTATAAGACTGGACCATCCCATTTCCAGATTGCTATAGGNTATATGAGCACCCTGTATCTCAGCAATGGAAGCAGGTTGTTTAGTATTTGAGCAGTGAATGGTACGCCTTGAAGGATGAAACTTTCACTAAAATGATCTTAAAAGATGGTTTTATAACCTTGCCTTATAATATGAACGCCCGGTATCTCGGCAATGCAAGCAGGTGACGCCTTGAAGCATTCGTCTAAACACAGCGCTGGCTCACAT
>NW_019738348.1:657210-714864 GCF_002891405.2 Cryptotermes secundus
AAGGTCAGTACGATAAAATGGCGTCAACTGGAGCGATAATACATGAAGGAATGAGTTCTTTCCCTCCCCCACACACATCCGTATCGTCTCAGGGGGTGACCACAGTGTTCTGCCTTAATTCGTGACGTTTTTCTAAGAACTGGGTGCTATATACTGTGCGAAATCAATCGATCATGCAAGAATAAATTTTTGGACATCCCTCTTCTAAGAATTCCAATTGAGTGTGTTAGTGTGGCCAGCTCAGGGCAATATGATATTATAAACACAGCACATATCACGTCTCTGTTGTTTATAACTTCATAGCAAAGAAAACACGCCCTTCATAACAGTAGAACCGCTCGCAATAGCCACAGGAACTTTGCTGCAAGACAGGCATATGTAACGATGACTTAGCGCTCTTAAACTCGTGTGTCATTAAATACAGTTCTCCTGACAACAGGCCAGTGAAAAATCTAACAATCTACAGCAAAACCATAAATTATTATGGGCGTTATAACATAGGTGTGCAGCTGGACGAAACATACACGTCGAACCCCCCCAGACGATTTAAATACCTGACGAAACATACACGTCAAACCACGCTGAACGGTTAAATAAGGTCTCTCTAATTTTGTCAGTCAGATAGATGTCAAGAAAATCTCAAGAATCTATGGATCTCTTACATCAATCGGGGTTTTGCAAATTTTGTGATCTTACTATCATTAGGTCATTCAGTTTGGACTCAAAGGAACAGTCACTTATAAGACTGGACCATCCCATTTCCAGATTGCTATAGGAACAGCCACAAGTGACAAACATTTTTATGATTTGCATTTCTCGAACAAAACTGTTCCAGTGGCAGTTTCACTTGTAAACATATCATGTGACACTGCAGCAAACCCATTTGGTTTCCTTTCCGATGCAATCTCCAACCAAAAGTCTCGCTAAATGCAATAACTTCATCTTGTGTTCCTGTACATGATGTGGATTGATCCTAGTATGTTTATATTGCAACCTGTATAGCCATTACTATATAACAACTGTGAGATAAGCAAATATACCAGAGCCATTCTAGGCAACAGTTCAGTAAATACATTCCCACAGCAACAGACATGAATGCAACAATGGTATAGCAACAGAGGAAGAGGATATGCTATGTGGTCTGTGCCAAGCTGTTATAACCAGGATGGTTTGGGGCAACTAGTTACTTGCAAGAGTGCTCAGCTGAAAATCCTGCTGTGTAGAGATGACTTCATGTGTTATATTTAGAGTGTGTAATTCAGTGAGACTGTTATAGTTCCTGTGTTAAACTCCATCGCCAGGAAACAGCTAGTGGAGACTGTAATAGACTGAGGACACTAGTCTGTCAGTGATCTGTAGAGTGCAGTCACGAGTCATGAGCGTGTAAGTGATCAATAAATCAAGTCACCAATCCAAACCCTGTCTACAGTCACTCCAACACGTGGCAATATGTTTAAGAAAGTTACTGGTGTTTGTACACTGTGAACTGTTTGACTTTTGCACTGATAAATTGTAAATACTAAGTTATTAAATGCCTTGCGATGAGCTGATCACCCGCCCAAGGAGTCCTACCGAATGTGTAAGATCAAGAAAAACCGAAGTGAACGGAGAAGTTCATGGAGGTAGGCCTAGGACCACTGGGGCTGTAGTACCAAGGGGGAAAAAAAAGTTATTAAATGAGCAGAGGCATTAATGTTGTATTCTGTGATGTTCTGCGTTTTCTTATTTCTTTTCAGATGTAAAAATTCATGAATTAGGAGGCAGAACTGTGTACTGTGCTATTACATTACGTTGTAGTAGGAACACTGCCACATCAGTGAAGGGATTTCCTTGTTTTTGCTGAAGTATCAGTGAAGTACACAGTTCTGCCTCCTAATTCATGAATTTTTACATCTGAAAAGAAATAAGAAAACATAGAACATCACAGAATACAACATTAATGCCTCTGCTCAGTTAATAACTTAGCATTTACAATTTATCAGCGCAAAAGTCAGTCAGTTCACAGTGTACAAACACCAATGACTTTTAATTATTGACCACTTTATTTATACATTCGGATATAGGGTATTTTTCACATTATAACAATTGTTATCCATAAAGTGCCTATACTGCTAGGAACACTCATGAATGTCTAGTCAGTAAACCAAATTTTCCCATGCAAGCATGTGTGGCACACATGCATGCATATATATATNATGTCAAAGTTGTAGTTAAGAGTTCCAAGCACTATACATGACACATGAATGGCAAGCGCTGACGTAACATTGCTGACTGCGCGTTCTGGTATGCGAGTGTATGGGGCTAACGTGAGCTGCCATCATCACACTCAAGGACAAACGTAGATAAGACATGCCAGCTGACAGGTACAGTGCGTGGACTCGCCAGAAGACCACACTTCTCTCAGGCCATTATCTCCGTAACCGTTCAACTTTCGACATGGGTGTTTTGGGTTATATCGGCATACTATAACATAAGAAACACCCCCCCAGAGTTTGGCACATTCCTCCTGGGACACCCTGTATATAAAATTAAGTTTATAGATTAAATGTAAGCATGAGTATGTGCTAGTATACATGTGGATAAACATATATGCACTTAATTATACTGGCACCCAGCACACACTGAAGAATAAATGGGGCAAGGGACAGCAAATGAATTAGGTAAAGAGAAAAAGATGTTTATAAATTTATATGAATACAATGGAGATCATAAAACCAGTGATTCATCAAACTACAGTTTCCGAAAAGCATAAGAGAGGTTAAAATACTTGCAGGAAAGCAGATTTCTATTTCAGTAAGACATCTGGCAGCAATGGAACGTATGTGGATGTTGTTCACATTATTTGTCTGATTCACTAAACCCAAGAGGAACTCAATATGCTCTGTAAACAGTACCCCTAATTCTTCTTCATTCACCTGCAAAGAAGATGCCATTTAAATAAAAAGGCACTTACTGACCATAAAATGAGAATACTGAGTCTAAATACTGTATTGTTTATAGCACAGGGTGATCTTATCACAAACCTTCGTTTTTCTTTCTTTTATAAAAATGTCAGTATCTAGATTATACAGCATAAAATGGTAAGATGACTGATGAAAAATGGATTGGCAAGAATATGCAAAAAAAGTTGCCATGGTCTAATATACACACCATCCCAGAATTTTCCTGGGGGCACTGAGAAAAACTACAAAAACCTCAGTCGGGACACATGGTGTCCCAGCACCTCCAAAACATAAGCCTAGAGTGTTAACTACACCTAACTGACCAGTCATGACCACCACCTAGACAGCATTAGCCCTACAGGGCTCTTAAAGGTATTACAAACCAAAATTTTTCCATCTTCCTAGAATCTTTCTTAAACACTTCAGCGCTACAGATCATCTTCAGATTCAGCAATTACAGCCCAGACTTTTGCTGACTGCTCATTAAAATCCAAATTCATTCAGTCAGAGAATAAAATTCAGTTGAAGTTATTTTGGAGCTATGTTGATGTAAGATTTGTCAAATTTAATCTCATTAACATAATTAAGAATGCATTTTACTTACTTAATGATAGAATCAAATCAGTGAAGACACAGCTTTGAACAAGCAAAATTTAAATGCTATAATAATTAGAAAATTCATCATGGTGACATAAAGTCAAGTAAGGAAAATCGTGATACAGCAGCTCCAATAGTGTGTTTTAGTTTCTAGACTGACTAAATATTATTGTTCTCCAAGTGAAATTTTCAAATTGAAGTACCTATTTTTCAATTACCTTGTTCACAAGCAAATACACAATATATACACACAGAAACCCATTTATATGGATGAAAGTAACTAAAGAGCTTCAGCACAGAACCTCAAGAAGAAAAGTAAATGCAGTATGAGATTTCTTACACAATTATCTGAGGAATCTCATTATTAAAAGTAATCATAACCCCCATTTGCTGGTTGCTGATTGTTTTCTTCCTACAGGAATGGCACAAATAGCAAAGATGTACAAACATATATAAGTATAAATAAACACATGTTCAAAATGTTTAAAAAAAAAACTATGTAACTCCTTGGAGCAGAGTCTGGATGATTTGGCGAAGAGAAAATTCTTGAACCTACCAAGACTCAAAGCCAGTAGCCAGTCACTATACCGACTATGCTACCCTGACTCCTTTTAGCAAATATGTCACATCTATAAAGGTGAGGAAACTTGTTGGGATCGCATGCCCTTGAAATCAGCAAAAAAAAACTTGAACAAAACACATGCATCATGAGCACTGCACACTGCACTCTGTGCACTGTTAAGGGCAATAAATCCATTGCCTCTGTCCCTGTCAATTCCAAATTTCTCAGACACCCACTCTGTAGCATAGTCACTATACTGAATAAGCTGTGAATAAATATCATTAGATTCATCTTTCTGACAAGACATCTTAAAAAAAAAAAGATTGCAAGCAGGAAGCAAACACTCACTATATGAATGTTTCATGACTCTAGTCCACTCAGAATCTAACAATCCTGGATTAAGTAATCCAGTGAGCAGTAGTGTATCTTGATCACGATCACAATGCACTCAGACCATATGAGGTGGTATCCGAAAGTTCCCAGACTGTTATTGCTGTAACTGCATTGGTGAAAGAAAATGAGAGGCAAGGCCAAGGTCACACTTCCAAAAGCCTACTGCATCAGTCTGCCATTTTACACTGCACTGTGAACATGCACTGTTTTAATACAAATGCTTTTTCAACTTTGTGTTTCATTTTTTCTGTGACGGATGGCAAAATCAAGCAATGTGTCTTGCATCAGGTTTTGCGTGAAGCTCGGTAAATCTGCTGTTGAAACCCTTGAAATGCTTCGTGAGGCTTTTGGAGAACATTCTTTTAGTCAGACAGCACTTTTTGAATGGCATTCACATTTCAAGGCCTGTTGAGTATCAGTTGAAGATGACAAACATTCAGGGCACCACAAAACTGACACAAAATTGTGAAAAAATTAGAGAGCTCATCCATGAAGACCATTGCCAAAAAATCCATGAGCTTGTAGATACCACTTGGATCAGTTACAGAGTTTGCCAGGAGATCTTAGAAAATCTGAATGTGCACAACATTATTCCTCCTTCATTACAACGCACCCGCCCACATGCCCCTGAAAACCAAAGAGTTTGCGACTAACAAAATCTTCCCTACTCGCTGGACTTAGCCCCCTCTGATTTTGCTTTGTTTCCCAAATTGAAAATGAAACTGAAGGGAAGATGTTTTGAAACTGTGTCCGACATCCAAGGGGGATCACAAGCAGTACTCGAGACAGCATTAAGGAAAATAACTTCCACAGGACTTTTGAAGCATGGGAAAAATGATGGGATAGCTGTATATGTTCCAATGAGACTATTTTGAAGGAGATGGCAGCCAAAATTGAGTAGGTTAAAACAGAATTATTTTCTTACCTAGTCTGGAAACTTTCCCATACACCTCATATATGTGGCACGAGAAAATGGTCATAGTGGTCAGTGCACAAAACCTTTACTGGTTTCTCAACTCATGTACATGGGGCTAAAGAGTTTGGGCCTAGTGAAAATCAGATTCTCTCAATACAGATTCCAATATACTTATATTCTAGCAACTGAAATACTACATCTGCAACTTACCTTCTCAAATGCTTGCAACAGAACAGTTGTCATGGACAAAATACATTGACCATGAAGAAGTGGAGAGTTTTCTTTTGTACATTCTTGAAAAACATTCTTGAAAATGAGAAAAGACACATTATTATTTACAAGCTACAGTAAAAACTGTATACACTGAAATTCAGGGATTTATTTCCCTGTCTGCATCAATTTTATTCTGTATTTGGTATTTAAATACATTGTGTTACTTTTTTAAGCAAGAGTGTCTGTGAATTATAAGCTGAATTCATATTCATATACATATTTCATGCATCTGAACCTGGAAAGGATGGGGGAAAAAGCAGTCATGATGAATTTCATGATACTATTCTGGAGTTTATCTCCAAGGACTGAAGGAAACCACAATACTTGGTAACTGTGTCACAACCACAAATTAAAAAAGTACTTCCATATCTGCAACAGCAAAAATAATTGTTACTTTTGCATGCGCGCACGAGCGTGTGTTGTGCACACATGTGCTAAGCCGGACTGGTCAGCTGACTGTCGGCCATGGCACGACTCAGATTTTGTGAGCAGGACTGAGGGAATTTTGAGTGAATGGCCATCCAGTGAGAACAGGAACACGGAAATAGAGGAGTATTTATTTCTGGAGCCATTAGCAGGCAATGACCAGTGATAACATGGAAAACTGAGAAGACTTAGAATGTGTTGTAATGATAAGTTAGTGAAAGCATTATAATTACTTGTAATTAAGAGCTATAAGAGTTTAAAAAACCTATTTCCAACCCAATCCCTGTGTCTAGTAAGAATATCTAACAGTATTATGCATTTATATTTCCTCATAACCTTGACTGAAGTTATGTCCAACTTAATTCTCCCATTTACACCTGATTCTAAATAAATATTTTCCAATATACATTTTATAAATCAGTTATGTACATAATTTCTTACTCTCTTGCACAGTGCATGTTCATTTATGCCCAGCTATTTATAAAAATAAATATACATGTGAAGGATCTCTATACCACAAGGAATCAGTGGTACAGAGACACAAATCCAAGCATAAGGGAACATATGCCCAGCCATTTGTAAATTAATAAATATACTTGTGTAGGATCTACGTGGTTCAGTCATTAAGTTCATGGACTGTGGTTTTTATCGCATCATATTACAGGGTATTCACATACACGTCCACAGATCTACATCGGCCCTCAAAATAGTTGCTGTTGGCCATTATGCAAGTCTGCCAAGGTTGATATAGCTGCTGAAAATATTGCTGAAACATACTGGTAGGAAATTCCCATAAAGTGTCTCTTGTGGCATTGATGACCTCCTCGGATGATTGAGATCTACGACCACGTAGCTTTGCTTTCAAGTGGTGAAAGAGAAAGAAATCGTATGGTGCGAGATCAGGTGAGTATGGAGGGTGTGGCAAAACAGTGACCTGTTGCCTTGTTAGTTCCTCTTCGACAAGAACAGAGCGATGTGCAGGGGCACTGTCATGTAGCAACAGCCAATTCTTCCTATGCCAAACGTTTCGCTAGGGGATTTGCCTAGTTTTTGGCAGAACTTGATGTTTGCCCATTGTTCAAACTGCCACATTTTTAATTTCTGCCACTTGCATTTAACTGCAGTTCACAACAGAGGCAGTAGTTCTGCTTACACTGTTTGCACACAACTGCCTCTTGCTGTGATGGGAGATGAACTGACATGTCCACTGTAGTGCACTGCAATGATGCTTTATGGCCAGTCCACAAACTTATTGACTATGGTAGTGTACATATACCATAAGGAATCAGTGTTATGCAGACACAAATCCAAGCATATGGGAACATATGTCTACAAATTTTAATGAAAAAAAATAAAATAATTTGAACATATCTGTACTACATAATCAGATCAATATTATGGAAATGCCAAGTCAAAATTTAATAAAAATTTAAACTTCATAATTTATAATTTATTTACACCCATAATCTGTTATACAAGTACAATTGGACAGGACAGTTTAAACCATCTGAAACACTAAAAGCCAACAACTCTTTCAAATGTACAAAATAATACAAAAGACTAAGAACAATATAATCAGCTTAGGATCATCGTCCCCCCACTGAAGCTTAGCAACTGTGGTTGACAACCCCCAACAATCCAATATAAAGCAACACATTCACTTACGCTATCCACACCACATCAAAACGAACCCAAGCCACCAAACTACCATCCATCATTGTTACTAGCCTGAAAATGGTGCAAATACACAGTCTTGTTATACCAAACTGGTAGGATCTCTACCATCATATATTACCTTGGTACGCATAACCTCTCACAGAAAGCCTTCCCTTCCAGTTCTATTACCAACAGTACAATAAAGTCACTTTTCCTCTCCGGCAAACATCCTCTATGTTCTCTACCCTGTGGGCTGTGATGAAAAGGTAGAATTTAAATTATATGTATCAATATAAAGGAGCTGGAATGGTAGTGCAGTCAGTACAGTGACTGGCTATGGGCTGGAGGGCCAAGGGGTCAAAGTTCAAGTCTTGATAAGGGCAGGATTTTTCTCCTCTCCATGTCATTCAGACCACTTCTGTGGCCCACCCAGCCCCCTATCAATGGATACCAGGGGCTCTTTCCCCGAGGGTAAAGTGGCCAGGGTATGATGCTGACCACTCACCTCCAAAGTGCCGATGTCAAGAAAATGTGGATCTATAAATCCACTCCCCACATCTTCATTGCAGAGTGCTTAATTAGTTAAGCACACTGATAACTTTATGTATCAATATAAATTATTCAAAACTTGATTAAAATCAAAGCAAGTTACTTACTTTCAAAGCAACAAATATAAGTTCAACATCTGCTGCACTGAATATAAGGGCAGCTGACTCCAGCTCAATGAATATGGCCACATTATACTTTGAAGCAAACTTCTCACTGCCTTTCTCCTCAAGCAGTATCTAAAAATAATGATTGCTTAATATATAAATTTAAATTGGAATTGTCAACCTAACACAATTTCTTAAGTTAAAGCACTAGACAGAGAAATTTGAGCATGTATGCAACTTCATAAGAAAAAGGAAACTGTAAAGCACAGATATTCAAAGATTATACAAAAACAGCAGATATATAGGCATACACTTGTCTGGGCAAAACCAAGTAAACTAATATTATAAGCTTTTGAGGTTTTCACAGCAATGATTATTAAGAGTGCAATCCTCTGGGTTGACACCATGCAGTTTTGTGGGCACATATCAATGTTTGAGAGAAATAGGATGCCTCCATCTTCAGGGTTGAGTGAAGCTGGAGGCAGGATGTTCCTTCTCAATGCCACTATCTGCCCATAAACTGCATGGTGTTACTATCCAGACCACAGACTTGAACTTACACTATGGCAGGTTTTCAAGTCATGCTATTCACTCTGTATAGCCATGTTTTGTACCTTACTTCCCTCATTTCATTAAGTGTGAATATCATGTCAGTGTAGGCCAACTCACGTGCCTAACAAGAACACAGTTGTTTACAGACATACTTGGTTTCAATCTCAATGCCATATCTCCTTAATGCTGTCTGATCATGCCAAAAATGGGAAACAAGGCACCCACATATTATCATTCATTGATGTGAACACTTAATTAAAGTTGCCAGGATAAACTAGGCCTACCTCAGCTTTGAAAACCAACTTCCATGAATCATCCAGTAATAAATATGTAAACTATATGTGTTTCCTGTGGAAAAATGGAATTCTCATGCAATACAATGGATGTTTTGCAAGTATTGTGACAAGTGGTAGCCATGACTTCACAGTTTCAACCATATAAAATAGGATTCAATAAATAATAATATATAATCTGCATATGTCAAAGTAATACACTTCAATACCATTTAGATTTTATTTCACAAAAGATATAGTCACTGTATATGGTACCTAATATGTCCTAATACAAGGGTTTATATGATTTGCTAATACACCAGGCTGTAAAGAAAACAAGTTAATCTACTTGTCACTTAACAAAATCCAGTCACTCACAAAACAGTACCATGTTTCCTAAAATATTTATGTAAAGTATTTCTGTTGCAAATGAGCATGCATACTTGTGAAGACTTGCTAATATACAGGTTGTCTGGATTAAAGGTATCCAAAATAAAAATTTTTATCTCGGAAACTAATTGTCATACACATATCTGGTTTATGTCATTGGAAAGGAAAACTCTGAAAGTTTTTTTACTGTCCAGCTTATGCGTCTGCACCAACTGGTGACCTTCGGCGAACTCAGTAACTATGTCGACACCACAGGAACAGATTAAATGTGTGTTATGGCTAGCAGAGTTGCTATCTCGTATGGCTATCCAGCATCATTTTAGAATGCAATATGAATGTCAACCTCCTACATGGAAAAGCATTCGGTTCTGGAACAACAAACTCAGGATTACAAGTAGTCTGTTACATGTAAAATCTCCTGGAAAGACATGGGCCTCTGAAGAAAATGTCAATTGCATTAGATAGGCATTCCAGTGAAATCTGTGCAAATCAATTTGTGCTGCTAGCTTGCAATTACATACAAATTCTATGTTCAACAACATACAATGTGCTACACAAAAGGCTCCACCTAAGACCGTACAAGATTCAGACGATTCATGCACTAAAATCGAGGGCTCAAGTAGCAAGCACAAACTTCATTGTGGACATGCTAGAATGAAATGACACATCACCCAATTTCCTTCACCAAGTGTAGCTTCTTTGCTGAAGTGACGTTCCAGGTCAATGGAATTGTAAACATGTACAACTGCAGGATTTGGGTCAGTCAAATTCCACATGTCACAAGGGAGTTCAAGAGTGGCAGTCCCAAAGTGAACATGTGGGCCAGCTTAATGCACAACAATTTGATTGGACCATTTTTCTTTCTTGTAAACACTGTGACTGGATGCTTGTACTTGGACATGCTGGAGCTGTATGTGCTGACCCAATTACTACCTCAAACTATCCACCAACAAGATTGGGTGCCACCATTTTAGGAATCACAAGGACAGAGAGATGGCTGGGAGATGGATCAGCAGAGGTGGACTAATTGCTTGGCCTCCTAGGATGCCAGATTTAACTACAGTGGATTATTTCTTGTGGGGTTATGTGAAGAACATTGTCTACCAGGTTAAGATCAATGACCTTCAATGCCTGAAAGCCCGCATAAGGAATGCTGGGGCTATGGTAACACCAAACATGCTTCAAGCAACATGGAACGATGTCAAATATCATTTGGATATTGTTATGCCACCAAGGGAGACCACGTTGAAATTTAATGAGAAATTTATATACACAGAAAATGGTGTAACCCATAAATGTGTATAATAAATACTTTCTGGGATATAATTAGTTTATTTTGGATACCTTTCATCTGGACACCTTTTATTTATTTTTAAACAAATTTCAATGATCATTTCTGGATCCTGATGTCAGGTACCTTTCCTCAACACTTCAACATAGTTCCTGAAAGGGATAATAACAACTCAGAAGACAAAGTGCACATATAAATTATTGATAACAGAATGCCAGATAAAATCTGAAAGTCTTGCACCATCAGTACCATACTGTCATTAAAATAACAGGTACCTTTCAAATTAATACAGATACATGACTATATACAGTTAGTGTCTGTAACTTTTGGGAACTGTCTTCTTAAAAATAAGACAATTTACTATTTATACTAGGAAAGGAAAAATTTATAGAACAACACATTTGCATGCAATAACTCCATCCTCAAACTAAAATGATGCTCTGTTTCAGTGGATGTAAATGAAACAACTACCAATTCTTACCCTTAGCAAACTGCAACCTATTAAAGTTGAGGTAATCTTATTCCCCCAAGTATTAATTTATACTTTATTTAATGACAATTTCTATATCTCGGTCTATATGGCATCAAATGGTAATATAGGTGATTAATTATTTGGAAAGGATGTGGAAAGAAGGGGCCATGTCCTGGTTAGTAGTAATATTCCGGAATTCTCTTGGAGGGACGGGGGAAATCATGCACACCTCAGCCAAGACCGATCAAGACACTGTTCACGCCAGGATTCGAACCGAGTATTACCACAGTACAATTCAAAAGCGGTGCCGTTTCAACTAACCTGCTCAGTTGCATGGTTCATTACAACACATTTCTGGTTTATGTCAAGAGCAGCGAGCTCAAAAAGCTTAGCTTCGCCTGATGACGATAATGTTATTACACATACTGTTACCATTTGTGATACAAATCCATCACACACCTATGTTTACAGAAAAGCTTTTAAAACTCCGCCTCTCGTTTGACCCTAGGCGTCTCCGACGCTAAAGCACTTTATATGTTTCTACGTTGAAAATCGTAGCATTAACTAGCATTAGGCAGCAACTGTGATTTACCTGTAACCCATAAAAATTACCTGGGAACACTACACTACTTGGCATGTGAAACCTCCTTTCAATATCGTAAATATGTTTCCTCTCTTCGAACTACATATTCTATAGTCTTTTTCTTGCTTTTAAAATGCTATAACCTAACCTACCTTTCACGTTATCCGTAATCCCCTTCCCCAAACTAACTTCTTCGTGTTTTTGTCATGTCTATATTCCTTGGCATTTCCTCGTATTTCCATCATTTTAACATTTTCCCTTCTTGCAGGAAGTAAATTCGCTTACCTTTATCAGCTGATCTAATAAAGAAGGGAAATCAGTACTTTCTGAGAGATAACCAAGCCCCAAAGCCACGAGATTTCTATTCACACAAGACATATCTTTCACTTCTGAGGCTTCCGGCGTCGTTCTGAAAAAAGAAAATGAATACATGGCACACTTCGGTACATATTATGTAGCCATACACTCGATACACCTTATTCTGCACACTTCTTCCCAGTACAGACAGAAATCCAGGTATGAAGCTACATTAGTCAAATACAGAACAACACTACTTGTATTTACAGTTTCCAATAAAGTAAACAAAGTCCAAAAGACACAATATTTCTGCTCACATAATAAATATCTTTCACTTCTGATGTAAGCTGGAAATTAAAAAAGAAATAATGTACACATTATGCAGAAATGCAGTATGGTGCACACTTCTGGCTTCTGCACATCTGTGCTATAAAGCTGCATTAGTCAAATACAGGACAATAGTTATTATTATAATTTCCAAGTGACATACTATAACCGTACAATGCAAAGGACCACCCTGTTATTATTTACTTATGTTGATACTTGTCACTACATGCAAGCAGATGTAATGCCCCACAACCCACTCAAACCAAACGGACCTGAACCCAATTTACACGAAGGGACCTCAGGCCCGCTCAGGCCTCCCTCCTTCCCCGAGCGTGCTATGTAATTTGAAAAAAAAAAAAAAGGGAAGACTAGTTGACACAGAAACAGGAAAGACTTTTGTGACGAGCTAGAAATTTCTAAAGAAGCTATAGTTTGAAAGTTTGCTTCCGAGATTCCGAGAATGTAAAATTTATGAAGGGTCACAATCCCCGGACTTAAACAAAACCAGCCTGACGCTCTTCTTACTTTTACAAAGCGTCCTATGCTCTAATAAAAGCGAAATCTGACCAAAAGAACGCTGGAGACAACCTTTTGTTACTTAGAGAGATGGCCCTCTGACCGGTCATAACCGTCATAATTCTCCAACTGCTAAAAATTCCTTTTATAAAGGAGCTGCGAACTGTTTCAATAGTCGTGGAAAGGGACAACTTTTCAACACCCGATTAGTCACGGAAGTCAAATGTTTTAGGAATTCCAGTATTACCTTCGATCTTGCAGTGGAGAAAGAAATTTAAGACATTCGGAACATTCTTTAGAGAATTCCCCTTCAGTCGAATTCTAAAAGAACACGGAATAACCTTTTTCCCTAGAGCGTAACGACTGGGCCAATTTAGGCATCAAATTCGTCACAGACCTACCCTAAGAAGACCGCGAGGACCGTGAGATTGAACCCCATCGATCAACCCCGTGTCAGAAAGATCGTGAAAGCGTGGGAACCCAACTTTCGCAGCAATACAGCTAGCCATTGGAGGAATGATAAACTTGATCAAACCCCTCCCCCTTGTTGTCTAAATCCAGCCAACCCAGGAATTTGGAGGAGGGCAATGAGGCGTTCCCAAATTTCACAGGACCCCTGATTCTTCAATACGGAGTTTTTTTAAAGTAAACACCCAAATTCTAAATTGTAAAGAGCAACTACGCGAGTTACGCGAATACCAGCAGTGTCAGTTTGCGCCGAATGTCAGGGTAGGAAGTGACCGAACGAATTCTCATAGTGACTGGAGAAGAAAGAGAAACGCGAGTGAGTGGGAACGGGTGACCCTCCCAGACCCCACACACGCGGTGGCAGCGGTAAATCATACAATTCCCCAAGTGCCATTAAATGGGGCGAACGGTGCAGTAAATGGTACTATGCATTGTGACATGGCTTGCAGGGGTGTGTTACCAAGTAACAAACAACCCGCTCAAATTCTTGAATCCGAGCTATCCCGTACCGAGAGTGGTAAAGTAACAATCTCAGTTGTACCCCAGTGACTCCCAGCTTACAACAACAATAAAGGAAGTGGTGTCAAGTGCTTGTGTTTCCAGTGTGTTCTTTTCTCCCATCAAGTAAGGCCCGAGAACGACCTGAGCCAGTCTCACTCCACCCACGACTAGCCCGATCACCATCAGCTTCCCCCCATCCATCTTTTCCCTTCTCTTCGCATCTGTACCCACAGTTGCTGGCGCCCATAAACAATCCAGGTCGAGCCCTGAACCTGACACCCATTCCCATAGTGAAGAGAAGTGGTGGAATGGGAAAAGCGGTGGAGCCAGGTAAAGACCGACCTAGCTGCGAGCACAACGACCAGCAGCGCAGCGGTGACAAAGGAAGGTACAAGCAAGGACGGTAAAAATACCATACATTCTTTTTCAAAAATAAGAACATCTAATGAGCCAGTTAATTTTAAATATTCCTAAGAATTCAGTTCCATTGGCGAACTGCTGTATATATTTTACATTACTTAGATTTATTTATTGTGCACTGTTTAATGAAAATTTAAGTAAATGAATGTAGCACTATATTGAGAGTAACTGATAATTTGAACATGCCTCCAAATAGTTGATCAGTGCTTCCAAGAGTGTATGCATTCTGATGTTCTGCCAATAACCATCTATTTTAAGTTACCACCCTTACGGATGTAGTCTCTCACTGGGATCATACAACATCACTTTGTGCAGCAACATACAATTATACAGTGTGAAACAGGCAACATACATTTATTGAATAAATAATGCCTCTGGTAATTACAGCTTCACCAAGTAATCAAGACAAACATTTAAGTGAAATTTATGCACTACTAATCCATAATGACAAACTCTACAGTGCTGCTGTAGATGGGAAAATAAAGGTAAAATATTAATGATTTGTGTACAATTTGAGCATGAATATTTTACAAAGTTATGAGGTGTTCTGTAGTGATCATTAAATTTGACCAACTGTTTATGTTCATTACTAATGTATTAAAAGGGACAATAGAAAGATAAAGCCAGATGAACTACAGCCTTTACCAGAATAGACCACAAAACATGAAGATGATAGACAAATGTATTCTTCATACAACTAACCTCCATTGCAGAGATGACAACAGTCTTCTGCCATACAGTGACTAGACATACATGCAGTGACAGAATTAGAATGAAGTTAGTTGGCTGCCACAAACACAGCATGAGGTACATAATGAAGCAATGAACTTCCTTAAACCAACCACAACTGCTGTTTAACTTGCAATTTATACCCTGAAGTATAAAAGTTTAATAGTGTCATTTTCAAATAAAAGCATTGTTTCTGTGTTGCCTTACCTTTGTTTTATAAACTAGAGGAAGGGGCAGATTTTTTGGAATCTGCTCCAAGAGCTAAAATACACATTTCAGAATTTATTATAAGCCCCAAAGTATTGCTAGATGTTTACTTTGAAAATATGTTTATTTAAACCATGTGCTTCTGAAGTGTTTGTCATTCTCTTAGTAAAACTCAAGTCATTTAAACTCATGCCACAATATATGGAAATTTATATTCTCTGAGGCTCAGAATTTTAGGGGTTCCACATTTTTGTATAAGACTCGTGGTTTTATACACATAGTACTCTACGTGTGTCTGCATTCAGACCCTGCTGAATTTTATCACCACCACTAATGCAAGAATTAATATGATCATGCCACAACAATTCTAGTGGACTCACCATTTACTTTCATCATTAAAAAGTAACCTATAAGCTAAATATAAGATTTTAGCTGTCTCTATATCCAGATTATGCCATAAGTATTGCCTTTCATAAGTATTGCCTTTCATATATACATGCACACAGTATGGGAAAAGAAGGGTGACTCAATTGCCAGAGTAAGGATCGAAATACAACTCCACACTTCATCTCACTCCAATGACAAATTTACAGGGTATTTGAAAAGTAACATTCTACTTTGTTTCGGTTATAAGAAACAAAACAGTGCAAATGTGAAATTATTTTAAGAATACTGTACTTTATCTATGTTGTTTCTTGTGGCATTCCTCACACCACCACATGCCCACCTGCATTTTCAACACATTTATTCGGTCAAACTCTAACAACTTGTGCCACTTTCTGAAGGCAGTCTCATGGAACTTACTGGAAAATTGTGTCAATTTATTGTTCTGTTCATCCAAAATGTGTTTGTTCCTGTAAAAATGTGTTTTCCTAGCCCAGCCGTGTCAAACATGAGGCCCCCATAGCCACAAAGTGCGGCCCCTCAACTTTTATAGCTAATTGATATTAAATTCAATATTAAAATTTTAGTAGAAATATTTTTTGTAAAGACAATTTTCCAACAGACCAGAAGACAAGAAGTCTCACACAGATATAAATTAGCAGGCTGCAGGAAAAGTGATTCTGAGAACTGCAGAAGGGTTTGTCCAACTAACGGTTTGTAAAGTTCGTGAAGGACAAACTATTGTATTTCAGAAGTTAATGCACTAAAATCCACACAGCCTCACCACCCCAAGTATTTCCAATAATCCCTTTTGGAGGCGTAGTAAGAATGCAAGGAGGGTGGCAACTGACAGACAAGTGCAAGGGATTTCTACGTTCAAAACTAGCTTGCAACCCCCAGCCATTGTCTAATGGGCTCCCAGCAAACTTTCACTTTTATGACCATTGAGACAAGATACACCTTCCTACTAGTCCGGTAGTCTCTTGTACATTGTCATTCAGTTCATTTTCACACAGCGACAGGTGCTGATGTTACGTTGTGATGAACGTATAAAGGTTATGATTAAACATTAAATTATCAACTACGAGTTTTCTTGTATATGTACAGTAACTTTTAAAGGACAATGTCGCTTTCAAAAAATTCAAGTAGCAAAACAAGAACTATTGAAAGTGAGCGCCGTGTTTTCCAAGAAAAATGGGAAATCGCTTATTTCTGTTGTGAAATAGAAGGTAAAATTACATGTTTGATTTGTGGGCAAAATATAAGTGTTCCACTTTAGGTAATTATATTGAAATTATTCCTAAATAATAAATAGAATTAAATTTCCTTGTATCAAAATCTAATGTATATTTCTATTTTGAAGTGCGGCCCTGGACTATTATTTATAGGGCTGAGGTGGCCCTCTGTACAATTTGAGTTTGACATGCCTGTACCTAGCCCCATAATTAGAAATTGTATGGTATCAGGTTGGGGTTTCTTACCAGCCATTCTGTTGGGCATCTTCCATAAAGCTACTTGCCAGGGTACTTTTATTCCAGAATTTTTGGACATATATTGCAAAGTGAGGAAGTAGCCCATACTCTGTGGGAACCATTCTATCTACAGCAACATTACACAGAATATGCTGGAATTGAAGAGTTCTGTCTTCTTGGATATAACGCCATGTAGTCCTTTGAAAGTCAACTGATATTTCAGAGGAGCATGTTACCTCCATCTTCAGGGTCAAAGAATAAGCCAGAATTCTGCTTGTCACATGCTTTCACGCTGGTTTCTTGCTTGTCTTATTCTTTGGCACTGAAGATGGAGGCATTGTGCTCTTCTAAAAAATGAGCTCTCTTTAAAAGGACCACATGGCCTCATATCCCAGAAGACAGAACTCTTCATAACCACTGCTGTGAGACCTCATATCCTACATAATGCTAGGGTTGTTGGAAGGCTGGCTAAATTCACTGCAGAACATATAGTAGCCTGATGAGACAGCCTTCCTTGTCAGTGGCTTATTACTAACATTATACAACTTACTGGGCTGAAAAAAAAGCAATGCAACCATTAAAGCTGAAAAAGCTGAAGACTATATTAAAATTGCAACATTGTGTGGCTTCAGTGGTACTCTGTACCTGTAGTCATAACTCCTATGGAACACGATGGGTGATGTTTGTTACCTTGAAATGTTAGAAAAACAAATGCCTGTATCAAAATTGGAGAATGCACAGAACAGAGTTTTACCTAAAATGGAGCAACCCTGTCAAACAATAGTTAGACAAAATTTCCCTGATTGACGACTGAGTTAACAAGGTCAGACAGAATGGCCAGTGAAATGTCCCAACCTGAAGCCATGTGATCTCTGCATATAGAGATGGGGAAAGAAACAGGCATACAATAACAATGAAAGCAATGCAGTTTTCCACAAGATCCATGAGACTTCCTTCAGACAGCAGCACACAGTGTCAGAGAATCGTAAAGATGTTCGAAATTCAGGTGAACAGAAACGTGAGGAAGTTGCATGAAGTGGAATAAAATAGAATACAGTGTTCTAAAATCTGCTTCCCATTTACATTATGTATTTTATAAGGGAAACAAAACAGGGAATTACTCTTCAAAATGACTTGTACATATGTGCAAAAAAGTGTGAGTTTCTAGCCAAATGAAAATATTGCTATGAAAATAAGTTTTATCAATGTGCTATATTGGCCACGCCATAGCTCAAGCAGTTAGTCGCTGGCTTCCCACCGCGGCGGCCCAGGTTCGATCCCGGGTCTGGTCAAGTGGGATTTGTGGTGGACAAAGTGGCACTGGGGCAGGTTTTCTCCGAGGACTTCGGTTTCCCCTGCCAATCTTCATTCCACCAACTGCTCCACAATCTCCCTCACCTATCATCTGGGCCTTGTACAATAGGCCAGAAGTGGCTGCAGTACAAGGGACTTACTCCCACCCCACTAGCAATAAAAAAAAGTGCTATATTTATAAGCAAGACTTGTTTTCAAATCATACATAAAGTTATTGACAACTATGGTATACAAGGCAGATTGGCTGATAACAATGTTGTCAGGTCCAAATAAATCATAAAAATTCTCTCACATCAAATAAATGGTATTCTATTTTCACACATCTGTTTTTTTTTCTTCATACATAGCTGCATTAATTCTTCTTTGACAGTTGTAATGTTAGCAGAGCTAGGGAAGGAAAAATGATTGACAGATCAAAGCTTTAGTTTTTCAACTCTTTCCTCAGCAACACACATACTATTGTCCTAGATTCCTTTCCTTAGGGATAAAAGAAGGCTTATGAGATCACTACTAATATGCTGTCTCTTTGGCCCCCCTTTCAAATTCTGAACCAAATCACTGATTTGCACAAAATCTTATATAAATGTAATGCAATTGGAGGCTACCCAAACATCTGTGGGGCTCTTGTCAATGTGTGTAGTCTTGTCATTACTCCTATGACAACCCACTTCTTCGGAACAGTTTGTTGGCCCTGAAAAGGACCGTGGTGGCTGAGATGCTTGACCGGTGAGGTAGGGCGGCACGCGCCGGTAGGGAGAAAGGCTAGTTATGGTGAATGGCTGTTGAAAAGGCTAGTCGTTGAGCGCGGTCGTAGGAGCCATGAGGCAGTGGCTACGCCAGATGCCCAGTGAGTCAGACCATAACATGACCACCGGCGAGTCCGGGCGCGGTGCCCCAGTGAGTCGGGTGTGAGAGAGCCGGAGGGCCGAGGCGGTCGTGCCTGGCGCAGCCTGCCGATGCCTCCGAAGACCGAGCGCTGGCGACGAAGCCTGCTGGCTGAAGTTGCTTGCTGTGTGGCTTGATCGTAGACTGCAGTCGAACTGAATGACTCGGCGTTGGAACCGCCCCTTTTTATACTCTGCTCGGTGGGGCGGAGCCAAACTCGAAAGTGAGGAGGAAGAATTGATTGGCTAGCGCGCGTAATGACGTAGATGCGTGCTAGCAGCGATCCCAGTATAAATATGAACGTCTGAAGCAATCTGGTTGGTTAGCGCGCGTGATGGTGAAAAGCGATATGAAGAGCGAGCGTTGCAGAAATGCGTGATAATGTGGGATGTTCCCACACATCATATGATTTGAAGAGTATTATCCTCTGTGCTATGGTTCCATGTAGGCTGTTAGAAGATTACCAGTGTTTTGGAGGATTGTACTGCCCCCATCTTCAGAGTCAACAGGAACACCAAGCAAGCAAGCAAGAAGAGTAAGTTGTGTATGACAAAAATTGTAAAGCTGTAGGTTGGAGTATGAGCCCTGAATGAACTAACAAGAGGGCAGGAAGAAGAGTGGATGAATAAAGGGCCTTAACAGACAAAAACTGTCTGGGTAGAAAGCAGAAGAGAAGAGAAATGGTGGTGTGGGTTAAGGACAAACAGGACACTGACTGGGGCTGAGGCTGATCATGGAAGGAGATGAAAGGAAAAAGCTGGGAAGGAATGACCTAACATCAGTGGAAGAACAGATAAGACACTGACCAGAACTGAGGCAGGGTGTGAGGGGAATGAAGCAGAAGAGGAAGGAGGCCCTGCAAAGCAGACATGTGCCCTGATCACGATAGTGTCCATCACATGAGAAGGAGAGCGTACACCAGGCCTAATGGCCAAGTATTTTACCACACTCTCACACACTTAATCTTAACCCTGAAGATGGAAGCTAGGGTGACCAGGTGCTCTCTTTTTCCCATACATGTCCTCTTTTTTAAGGGTGGATCTTGACATATGGGATCTCTTCTGTTGAACTGTTAAAATGCCCACTTTTCTTAAATTCCATTCTTACATAATTAAAAACTTCATTAATAACTTCTCATCTCAGAATAACTGTTAAGTAAAAAAACGTACATATACTTTGGAGTACCCGTGTGTGATGTAACAATTGAAGTTGCGGTTGTTAAGACATTATTTTCCATTAATGCATACCATGGCAAAAAAAAAAGGGTTCATTGTGACACCTTTTATTTAACATCATACATGAAGAAATGATTATTCAGTACTGGACCAAGGACATATGATGTGTAGTCATCATGAATTTGTAATGTGTGACATATTTCATATTCAGCCTTACGGGCTGTATACTATACTGTATATTATTTTTATGACATGTTCTATATCCATCTTTGGATCTCTTAACTTACAATAAATACAAATACAAATACTTCCAAGGAGGTGGCTTCAAAGTTCTAAAATCAAGATGATACACAAAATTTTAGATGCTGTGTGTGTAATATTTGTGTACACCACACTTTTCACAAAAAATGGAAATATAAAGGAAGTCATCATTTTCTCATATAGATGAGAAAATTAAAATCTTTCTATGAAAGCTGTATTTGATGTTCACACACTTCTACACACAACTCGATTGTGTATGTAGCCTATAATGATTCTGTCTATTGTTAATAAAATGCTGTTGACCTGTGATCTAAAATGTCTGTCTGCTGGCAGATAAATGTGTGTAGTATTTATTTCTGTTTTTTAATGTTTCCAGGTGTGGCATCCTAACCTAGAACTTGAAGCTGAATTTCAAGCACATGAATCAGCAATTTATCATATTGCTGCACACAAAGATACATTATATTCCTGCTCTAATGATGGAACACTTCAGGCCTGGAGTCTTGATGGATTAAAACACAAGAAAACCTTATTTCAGTCATCTGATGAGGAAATCTTACGTCTTTATGTGATTGATGGAACACTGTATTCAGGAAATGACAAAGGCATTGTAAGTGTTTATGTAAAGTGATGCCTACATAATTCTCAAATCTGTAGTCTTCCCTTTGCTCTTTGTTCATAGTATAGGTTTATATTTCATCCTATCTTCAGCCAGTTGTTTTCAAACATTCTACTTGCAACATCTTTCCAGCTGTTCCTGTGTGTATCAATCTGTTATGCTACGTTAGCAATCTTGAAGTGAGTTCATTTTTCGGCATCCCCCATCTCCCCATGAAAGGACTTAAAATTCCTACTTCTAACACATCTAATATAATTTTTTGTGTTTGAGTTTTTCTCTTTCCTCCCCCATGCCCATGTCATGTCATTGATTTAACCAATATTCTGTATAATTTCAAACATGTACTACTCATTTTTTCCTAAGTGAATATAATTATTCCATTTATAAATATCTGCTCTTATTTTCAGTGTTGGATTACTGATTGTTCAAAAATATTAAATCACATTCTTGTTCTATTCGTTTACTATCTGGCAATCTTAAAACTTGCTCTTCCCCTATTGCAAAGACAATATCATTCGATATCAGTCCAAAGCTATATACAGTATATATATTTTTTAATTCTTACCATTGATACCAAAATGGCAGTCATGTGAAGATTCAGGATGGAGCAACTTTAGGGCTGTTCAGCATAGAGCCCGAAAAATAGAGACCTTCAAAATATGCCTCTGTTAAAATAATTTTTATGCAGACTTGAAATGAACATGATAAAAGGTGAAGCTATACCTATAACAGGCTGTGGAGGCCCATAAGGTTGTGAGATGTCAAGACCCCCACATTTTTTAGACATTTGGTTCATAGACAACAGTGAGGCTATCAGCCTTACATGCCAGCCACCCTTTGCCCCCCGGAAGATTCCTGGTACTCATTTCTGTCAATGACTGAGTTGGCCACAGGGCCATATTGCAGCTAGAAGAATTAGGTCAAACAAAAATCCAGTGACCTCATCAGGAATAGAACCCGCAACTTTCCAGCTTGTAGCATAGTGCTTCAACCAATTGCACTTCCATGTGCCCCATAAACATGATAGTTTCTTCAAATTTTCATAATCTGATAACTGTTCAACTGTTGTTTCTAATCATAAAAAATTTGGTATGATGAGAGACTGGATTATTTACAGATTTGGTATGAAACATTTTAATATCACAAGAAGTACACAGAAAAAGCAATTGTGTGAACCTTCTTAGTTTGCCATACTAACAGAAATCAGTCTTTAGTATATCTGTTCCTACCAAGCAACCTGTTCATAGTTAGTAATAATTTATAAACTAGTGTCAATTATATTTCCTTAGGTATGGCACCTGTATTAGTTAAGAATTAGGTAATTAATTATGCTCAAGTTAATGGTTCTTTCAGAATAGAATAAAATAGTATTTATATACAGCTTGTACATCCTTCACAGTACAAAGCCAAGGATGTAGAACATGTCATAAGATGAATACAATACTTACATACATACATACATACATACATAGATACATAATTTCACAGATCCATTGTCCGGAAACCGGACTGGATATTGAATTCGTCAACAAAATGACATTGCAAAATGCAATACTTAATACTTAATACCAATACAAATATAAATACATATTTTTATATCTATCTACATACATATTATAAGAATATTAAATGATACAGATCAGAATAATTATGTCAATTATGAGAATTTTCTAGAGCAGTAATTAGACTTAATATTTATTTACATTTAATGAATCCTTTATAGGAATAAGCCAAGGATGTGCACCATGTTATATTCACTTAAGATTAACATAAATATTGTAACGGTTGGAGAGCAGAGCAACGGGGAGAAGAGAAACAGTAGCAGGGCAAAAAGAAGATGCTGCAAGAACAGCCTCCAAAGCAAAGGAACGGGGGTGCACCGTTAGGCTATTCGGGACGAACAGCCTTAAGGAGGGAGCAGTGTGACATGCTGCGCTATGGAGGACCCCCCCCCCCCGCCAGCGGTGACGTGAGCTGAGTCCAAGCACACTGGTTGCTATGCAAAGCGAGTAAACAGCCATACATAACACGGGACGGCGCAGTTGCTACGTAGCCATAAACAACTCCCAACAGCGTTGCTAGGCTATCAGCAAACACGACGACAAGGCAACAAGGAAGCAAGGTGTTTCCCGTTGTCCAGCTGAGGGCTTATAAGGGAACTACACAGCCACCAAAGACAGTTCTCAAGACAGCAGCCTACAAGTTGAGTTGGAATCTAGCCAGCAGTGAGCAGTAAGGAGTGAGTTCTCAGTGTAGCAGCTGCCGAAGACAGTTGGAGTATAACAGCAGTCGCGGAAAGAAGAACCAGATGCATGTGTAATTGGGAGTGTGTAATCTGGAGAGACTTGTATAGCTCCCGTATCGTAATTAATACGTGTCGACTACTGAGGACAGTGTGAAGAGAATTGTGTGTAGGATTTGTAAAGTGTGGAAACCCGTAACATTGTTGTAATTAATTGTAGCTGAGACTTGTAGGTTGTTAAATAAACCAATTAACAATCTGAACGGCGTCTTCAGTGGCTACACATGTTACAATATAAATACACAGTTGGTTGTTACAATTATTTACAGTCAACTTACTTCATGATTATAATAGCAAAACACCCAGAATTGACCAAGTTGGACATCCAACAATACACCAAACGCAGCCACAAGAGTAGAACACATCATAAGACATAATATACACACAACATTAGAAACATAAGAAGAATGACCCCCATGTGGATGATCAATAATACACACGAATTTAAAATATAACGTATGAGATAATAGGTTTCAACAAGTTTTAAATACATAAACTTTATTATTATATAAGGACGTATACAAATTTAATATTATTTGTAAATGGACATATAAAGGCAAGCAGTGAAATAGTTGATGGATCGATACACCTGAAGATGGCAGCATACTGCTAAAACATGTAGTGTAGAAGTGGTAAATGGGATTGTAGGCACTTGAAGACTGTTAATACATACACATTATGAATATGAATCAGTGCAACAGGACGCTAAAATACAACATATTTAGACCACCTCTATTAATGTATGCCTCTTGTTAAGTTCAAGCATTTTCAGCAAAATAATAATACTCAAATCCTACATAAATAATGCTATCATTTGTGGTGTATAGGTGTGTCTGATGCCATTTGTAACCTTGACAGTAGATCCCACTAAGAAGTGAATTTTTCTGGGAAATGTAGGCCTATATATATATGTGGAATGGAGTCTATGTTATTATAATTTCTCCATTAAGACCCTAAAGAACATCATCTCTAATATGTACAACATCATTATTTCCTGTGCTTAAAATTGCTTTTTTAGTGCAATGTGTAGGATCAATTGGAGACATAGTCTTTCCTGACATTTCCATAATTAGAGTTGCAATGCCCATAAGTTGCTGAATATCAATGATATTATAACCTAAACTGGCATGAATTCCATCAACCTCTATTATAAAGAACCTATAAACTTTGTTATTTCTGTGTAGGATTTTAGGTTTTCACAGCAGTGATTATGAAGAATGTCATCTTCTGGGATGTATCACTTTGTAGATCTTGTGGGAACTAATACTTCAGCAGAACGCATCACCTCCATCTTCAAGGTAGAAAAATCTGCAAGCAAGGATCCAGCATGAGCAGGTGGCTACCCTGAAGATGGAGGTGGTACATTCCTCCGACACGTTGGTTCATGGAAGGTCTACATGGTGCCACATCAATGAAGATGGCATTCCTTACTATTTATTTTTAATAATTCCTTTCTAAGTTGTATTTCTTTTAATAATTAATGACTTTTCTGAGTTCAGCATATAAAAAATAAGACCCCTGTTTTCATATGTTTAGCTAACATTAGTATTGGATGTCAAGAATGTCACAGAGAATAAACAGCAAAGCCAAGACCGACCAAATAAGAGAAATAAAGTAGCTGATAGCTTTTTTTGCTCAGTTACTTTTCTTCTTATTTTCCTACCAGTTATAAGAATTTATCTTCTCTCCCCTGCATGCTACATGCCCCTATCCCCTGATTTGGTCATCCCAGTATCTGGCAATGAGTAAAAATTGTGAAGCTCTTCATTATGCAGTCTTCTTTAACCTCTTGTCACTTCTATCATAGCCCAACTATTATTATAATAATAGTTGGGCTATGATAGAAGTGACAAGAGGTTAAAGAAGACTGCATAATGAAGAGCTTCACAATTTTTACTCATTGCCAGATACTGGGATGACCAAATCAGGGGATAGGGGCATGTAGNTACAATTTTATATAATTTTATCTATATGTTTTAATAGAAGATGGGAAGATAAAAGAATCCCCAATGCAAGCATTTCCTGAATGTAAACTTTTTATTTCTTGATGAATAAAATTTTGGTTTGTTACTGACATTTCCAAATATTTCCACTTTACCACATATTTTAAGTATTTGTAACTACCACAAAGACAAAAACAACACCGTCCAGTGTGACTATTTAAGTTTTATCACTTGAAAACTCATCACCCTTACATGTTTCGATCCATACAGATCATCCACAGAGGGCAACAATACTTTTTCCGGAAACTACTATTACAATAGGTGTTAAATTATATACATACACATATAATGTCTGAAATACACAATGTACACAATGTTCAACTTTTTCACAGTCACAGTACACAATGTTGAACATTGTGTACATTGCGTATTTCAGACATTATATGTGTATGTATATAATTTAACACCTACTGTAATAGTAGTTTCTGGAAAAAGGATCGATGCCCTCTGAGGATGAACCATAGGGATCGAAACATGTAAGGGTGATGAGTTTTCAAGTGATAAAACTTAAATAGTCACACTGGACGGTGTTGTTTTTGTCTTTGTGATTGTTAGTGTGACGGACCAGAATGAAACAAATCAGATTTGTAACTATTTTGATTTGCTCCTGCATTCTTATAATAAGACATGAACAAATACTTACTTTCTCTGCAATTCGTTGTAAACCTACCTCCTTACTAATGTCTAAGAGTTTCTGTGTGTTATTGAAATATTCATGTTTCCATCCTATAAACTAACGTCGTTTGTATAGACCAGAAGGTGATGTGTCCTACTCATTTCAATTTTTCCTGGTTTTCTTCAGCCTTCCTGACGACATAGTCTATGATATGTAACAAAAATTCAATATCGCTGTAATTTCAATATACATGTATGTTACATATATTTCAGCCTTCCTATTGTCAGTATTTCTGTTTGACTATGACTGAAATTCTTGGATGTAAAATATTTGGAGGAGGTTGATCATGCCAATATATATGTTACAATATTTTTATTCCAGCTTTCTGTTTGGAAAAATGACAAACTGCAGTGCCTATTCAGTATGGTTGAAGAAATACGAGACTTCTCAGTTGCTGACAACCTCATGTATACCGTGAGAGACAGAGATGTTTGCATCAACGAGCTCATGCCTGGTGGGTATTTTTATTCATAGACAGTACTGAGTCTTCTGCAGCATACTTTTGTATTGGATGTCCAATGTTTCAGAAGAACCTGCTGCCTCCATCTTTAATCTAGAAGGAACCATCAAATTCTTGCACAGCATTCCAAATTTCTTTCAATACATCACAGTGTTGAAACCCATATTCTACTATGCAAGCAAGGGTGAGTCAACATTCAGTGATGTAGACTGTTACATCATTAGAAAGTTACTAGATTCTGTTTTCAATATACTGGTGATGACAAACATGCACTGAAACATCGAAACATTCCTCAGAACTTTGCCAGTCACTGGCTGTGGTGTATGATGTGAACATAACTAACAAACTGCCTAATTTCATGGAGCTGAGGCCTCTCTGATAAGGTGATAATTGCTAAGCTACCCAAGAAATTTCCAGTATTTTGCGAACCCAAAAATTCATTACCACAATCACAAGTCTGCCACCAATCCCTGTCCTGAGCCAGATGAATCTAGTCCACAGCTCCCATCTTATTTCTCTATAGTATACATTTTAATATTATACTTTCTTCAACATCTAGGTCTTCCTAATAGGCTCTTTCCTTCAGGTTTTCCTCCCAAAACTTTGTATGCCCTCCTCTTTGGTCCCCGGCATGTGACATGCCCCGTTCCTCTCATCCTTCTCGACTTGATCATTCTAGTAATACTTGCTGATCAGCACAAATTATGAAGCTTTTCTCTGTGCTTTTCTCCACAACACATTTGTTAAAATACACTGAGAATATTTCGTCAGTCTGCCGATGACTCATTCACTATTGGCCTTGTCACATATTATGAGAAACGCTCTATATGGGTTATGACACATAAATTAAATGTATACAGGTAGTTATCCATGAACTGTTCATAAGCTGTAGTCACTTAATTTAAATGCATTATTACTTAATCTAATTTAAAGCCCCCCCATCCATGCAACACTCAATAGAAGTCATGATAAATGTATTACAATACAGTATCACGATATAGATTGTAAGATGTGTGGGGATATTTTGAGAGATGCGTTTCAGTGTCAGATGGTTGTGATACATGTACCATTATCCTGTCAAGGATGTAATACCACCATATCTAAAAACTGATACAGAAATATGTATCATCATGTATGTGCTCCACTGAAATTGATGAAATCTCAGAAAATACAAATAGCTTGTGATGTGTGATGTTACCACTTCTATCAGTTTGTATGGAACCTTTACTCTAAGTGACTAAACATGTACATACAGAAAGAACTAGGATAGAATAAATAAAATTAGTGACATTTTCTTCAACATTTTTTTCTATTTGTCTTATGATGTACTGTTATCATGGGCATGCCTGCAATAACTAGTGTCAGTGGAGACCAAATGCAATCAGAAACTCCAAATGTTCCATATTGTGCATAATAATACATAATCACATAGGTGTTTTGCAGCCAGAGTAAACCTTCACCCACCCAAATCATGATCTGTTTCTGGTCCGGTCGATATTTTGGTTTCTGGTGATTAAAATTAAGTCCTATTTATTCTCAGAATTACTAGGGTTTTGGACTTTCCATTGGCACTCTGTGACTCTATCTCTATAGTGAACTGGATGGAAGGTCCTAAACTATTGTGACTGGGGAAACTCTATAACCACTCTGTGAATGTTCTGTCTTGCAGGTCGAGGCCGTCAAGGAACTGCAGGAAATTTGTCTGAGAACCACATATTTTCAGAGGGGCAATAAGTTCTTCTAACAGAAAGGTGGCATGGCAATGGGTAGTTCTGTATCATCCATCACCAGTAACATCTATATGGAATATTCTGAGAAATTGGCTCTTGGCTCGGCACAACACAAACCATCGCTGTGGCTCCAGTATGTTAACGATAAATTTGTGGTCTGGCCTCATGGCCCAGAGCTATTACAGAATTTCCTCAGCTACCTCAATAGTTTTAGAACTTCCACCCAGTTCATTATGGAAATAGTCAGAGGTTGCCCTACTTTTCCTGGTTATTCTGATTGTCAAGAAAAGGAATACTCCAGCCACCAATGTCTACAGAAAACCCAACCCCAGTGACCAATATCTCAACTTAAAATCTAACCATCCACCAGCCGTGGAAAGAGGTTTCATTCAGGGTCTTCACAATAGAGCTTCAACCATATGCCAAAAACAACAAGATCTGCTTAGCCTGAGTAGCCTGAGCCTTGATATTCAGCTCAGTGGTTATCCCCAAGGTTTCAGTGACTCGGTTATTAATTCCAAGGGTAATAGTCATCTGAATACAAGGAACATCCTCTGGATTCTGTGTATAGCCCATATGTGAAGGGTATTCCTGAGAAGTTCAAATGAATAGGGAATTTGATTTGTTTCATTCTGGTCCATCACACTAATATTATGTGACTGGTTAAGACTGGTTAACCAGTCACACTGAACGGAACTATTTAGCTTTTTCAGAATAGGAAATTAATTAACATTAGGATGATCTTCAAAACTAAACACACCCTTAGGAATTCACTCATGAAAACCAGGTTGGAAATAGATCTGCAACAGACAGCATTCCCTGTGAACGTGGCAGAAGCTACACTGGTGAAACAGGCAGACCTCTAGCTGTGCAGCTCTGTGAACACAGAAACGGTCTCAAAGATGGTCTTCTACAAAGAAACAAAAATTAACCAAACATGCCTATGAAGAGGGTCTTAGGGTAGGCTGGTATGAAGCTATGATTTTGGAAACTGGAAGTAGCAACAAGTATAGGAAATACAAGGAATTGAACCATATGGCACGCTTAACAAAACTAATCAGCCAACCCAGTTTGGACATTTCTCTCATCTGGGTCCCACTTATCAGCAATGTTGTTAGAAAGTCACAGAGAAGATCAGCATGTTGCGGCAGATTCTTCATGAGTTTCTATAAGGTTTTAGTCCTGAGTGTTCAGTTTCAACTCCACAAATGGTGCTATCAATAAGCACAAAATGGTTTCGCAAAATTCACCAGTGAATCCTATGCATTGGTGTCCATTGGTTTGTTACATAAAATTTTCACCTCCCTTTGCCTTAGTTTTAGGTTGGTGCATGCTTTATCACAATTTTTATTGTATAATGTTCCTGTTATCTTCCTTCAACAAAGCCTGGTCTCATGTATTTATATAGCTGCAGTTCTAGTAACACCAGTTGCCCACTTATTGAGGTCAGCATTTTCTAAGAGATGAAATAGAAATCTATATCCTCTCTTACCTGAGACCTGAAATAAATCCAGTTTCCACAATGCTGCATTCTTTAGTTCTTTAAAATACTGGTTGGTGGACAGTACAAAATCCAGTAATTCTGAGTGGTGTATACAATCCTTTAGAATCTAACTATTTATTCTGTTCTTTTTTAATATATGCTGCCCAAAATAATCTTTGCTGTTAATTAAATTTTCATTCAGTGAGCCTGGTATTAAACTGTAGATGTTGTATGTGATATTGGTGGGAAAACCGGAAGGAAAGAGACCACAGGGATGACCAAGGTGTAGGTGGATGGACAATATTGGATCTTAGATCTTAGAGAGATAGGATGGGATGGTAGGGACTGGATAGATCTGGCTCAGGATAGGGACCAGTGGAGGGCTCTTGTGAACACGGTAATGAACCTTCAGGTTCCGTAAAATGCTGGGAAATTCTTGAGTAGCTGCAGAATTGGCGGCTCCTCAAGAAGGGCTCAGCTCCATGCATGAGTAAGTAAGTAAGTAAGTAAGTAAGTAAGATGTTGTATGTGTCTCTTATTACAGTTAAATAATTGAATAGTCTGTATAAATTCACTGTTGCTTGTTTCTTATAGGTGATAGGGGGCATTACATAATGCGAAAGACTCTGGAAGGAAGAAGTCCACTATGTATTGTTGGAAATAAGTTATGTTTTGCAACTCGATCTGGCAATAATATCTGTGTTCATGAAAATAGCCAAGCAAGCAGCTTCAAAGAACTTGGTCAGATACAGGCAGGTGGTTTAGATTATGAAGTAACAAAAATTTTTGATCTCTCCCTTAGGCAGATCGTTTCAGTCTGGTAGTGTTAAACAGTGCTGGAAATTAGCTTTTTAACATACCTCCTCTCTGAAAACATTTTTCACCTTCTTAATATACCTAACAATTAGAATAGGCTGGTCTTTCAGAAAAATTGGCAAAGCAGATACTAATAAAGCTGAAGCCAGTAGAATAGCTGTATGTTATATTGCCTTATCCTCTTAAGTACCCACATTTTACATTTATATTGATTGATTGATTTATTTATTTATTTAACATCCATAACTGTTACATTATGTACAATTGGACAAGTCAGTTTTTTAAAAAAATATATGAGATTAAACATCACATCAAATGACTAATAATATAAAAACCCATAGAAAAATAACATAATAAATCCTTTAAATATGATAAAACAGTGGATGAGTATAATAAGGCAACAAAAGCTAAACTATAAATTACATGCAATAGCTAAAATAAATTACCTAAGTATCTTTGTTCAATTATTAAGCTAATTCTTGTAAAAATATTCTTGAAGGGAATAAAAAGCTTTGCACAACAAGTAATCCTTTAATTGACGCTTAAAAACCTTGAACCCTTGAATACTTCTTATTTGAGAGGGCAAGTTATTATACAATCTTATTCCCATGTTAATCACACTCCTTTTACAACGTGAGGTGTTACATGGTTGGCCATACAAATTCTGCTTATGTACTGTGTTATAACCGTGCACATCTGAATACGAGATGTTATATATCCTATTTTTCCTTAAAAAACACAACGTCTCAAAGATATACAGTGAAGTTAAGGTTAAAATTTTAAATTCACCAAAAAATTCTCTACACGATATCCTGTTATTGACTCTTTTGATCAGTCTTAAACATTTATTTTGGATTTTAAATACAGTTTGAATGTCCTTTTGACCACAGCCCCAAAAAATAATACCATATCTCAATAAAGATTCAAATTTCGCAAAATACACACTTCTCAAAATTGGAAGACTGACCAAATCTCGTAAGGATTTGATAAGATAGATGGTTTTGTTTAATTTTTGAACTAAATGGTGAATGTGAGAGGACCAACTTAAATTCTCTGTAATATATATACCTAAAAATTTTAAATTAGCTGTGTATGGTGTTTTCTTATTATTCAAATAAAGTTCCGGTTTATCAATTTGACGGGGACCACGTCCCTGAAAAAAGAGTGCTTTTGTCTTTTCAATATTAATAATAAGATGATTTACCGCGAACCAATTTTCTAATTGATGCATAGAAACTATAGTTTTATCATTTAAAGATTTAAGATTTTTGTCAATAATTAGTATATTGGTGTCATCTGCAAATAAAACAACTTTCGCTTCATGAACAGCTTTAGGCAAATCGTTTATAAACATTAAAAACAAAAGAGGTCCCAGAACCGAACCCTGAGGAACACCGTACTTTATTTCCTTACACGAAGAGGAGAATGATTTTTGATTTGGAGACTTGGCATCAACATGGTCAATTTCATAAACATAATTTCAGGCTCTGTAAGTGTATCAGAAAAGGAGCTAGTCAGTAACATGGGACTAGAATTTGGGGAGCAGTGCCAATAAGTTCCATGGGCAGAAACCATTTTGCATTTACTTTGATTCCAGTGACAGATAAGAGAAAGAGAATATATACAATGTGCACAAACAGGGGAAAGGTTGAAGCTGAAAAGTTAAAGGAATGTAATATTCCCATGTATTGTTGATAGTTTAGCACAAGACGCAGCTGAGGTGAGCATCTTAAGATATTTTATAAACTAGTGATACACAATCTTCAGTATTAATAGGATGAAAATTCAACCATAATTCTATGGCTTGGTTAGAGAGAGAGAGAAAAAGAGTTTGTGTGCATGTGCTTGAATGCATGCTTGCCGTTTTATCCCCGGTGAAGGATCCCACAGTACCCATTACAAGAGGTTGGGTGAGCCCCAGAGCCAGTCTGAAGGACGTGGATGAGAAATTCCTGACCCTACCAGGACTCAAACTCTGATCCCTTGGTCATCTAGCCCATAGCCAGTTGTCATACCAACTGAGCTATCCTGGCTTGATAAATGTGTAGTAAGTGTTTTAAATATTTCAGCATTATTACATCCATTATATGTATACAGTGGCCATCTTGTAGTGCACTCAGTTTCACCTGTCACTTCACAACATGTTTCGGCAACATAGTGCCATCATCAGGTGTCCCACACACTCGCAGCTAAGAAGGGAACACACATCACAAGACGCGGTTTACACAGAAAATAAGAAAAACGACCCCGTAGTGAACGAACCACATGCAAGTTTTAATTAAGACAAATAAGATGAATTATCTTACCAAGTTTTAGCGAGTGTAAATTTATCATAATTGACAAATATGGACTTTTTAAATACTTTTTAAATGGTGTTGTGAAAATATATGAGGGCAGGCAATGCAATAGATTGACGTAATTGGGACACCTGATGATGGCACTATGTTGCCGAAACATGTTGTGAAGTGACAGGTGAAATTGAGTGCACTACAAGACGGCCACTGTATACATATAATGGATGAAAATCAGTGCAACAGGACGCTAAAATATAACATTATTATTACATACACAGGGACATAATAGATATTACAGTAATTTTCTTAAGTGAACTTTAAAAGCCTATGTTAATTCTGGGTTCAAAGTTGGGTACTTTGATTTTCTCTTTTGTACAGGTTATCATGTTCTTCAAATCTCAAAAACAATATCAGTTCTACGCTCAAAGTTAAATATAAAACTGATTACAAGGGAAATAATTTTATATGTTAAACTAAAAGTTCATCTTTACATTTACAGGCACATGAGATGATTCTGAATGCACTATGTGGTTTTGAAGATTCTACCTTATTCAGTGGTGGCTATGATGGAAAGGTAAAACAGTGGAATTTGGAGACACTGGAGTGTATCAATACATGTGAAGTAGGTTTCTGTATCAATACTATTTGCATCGGATCTCAAGGGCAGGTATATGTAGCAGGAGATAATGGCTTCATCAACAGACTTGACAACAAGTAAATAGATATATGATTTGAGGTTCTCATTGTGGTGAAGCATATTATTTTCTTCTGTGATGTGATGCCATACAGTTGAGTAGAAGTTTACTGAGGTTTTGGAGGAATGTGCTGCCTCCATTTTCTGGGCAGCCTGAAGCTCTAGAGAGTAAAATTTCGCTTAGTGGGGGGTGTAGTCCAACTGGATTCACTTGGCACGGTGGCCACTGATTGGCCTATTGTAGCTTGCTCTGGGTGATTATGATGATGGAGAACTTGGTGGAATGAAGACTGGCAGGGGAAACTGAAGTACTTGGAGAAAACCTGCCCCAGCGCCACTTTGTCCACCACAAATCCAACTTGACCAGACCCGGGATCAAACCCAGGTCACCGCAGTGGGAAGCCAGTGACTAACCGTTTGGGCTTTGGCACGGTCAAGCTCTAGAGAGTATGTTCCTCTGAAATGCTGGTGAACTTCTGCCAGATATGGAGTCACACTATGAAAATTGAATTTTTCAAGTAAATTGATGATGGGGAAAAAAAATGATTTTTATATAACATGCAAACATACTACTAATACAAATGCTGTTATACTGTGTTCATATTTAACACTCCCCTTTGCATACTAAAAAAGAAGCTATAAGGCATATGTCATTTAAACAAATAACACATTTTAGTTTCAAAATAAATGCTCTTATAAATATGTAGTAGAGTAAAAATATCATAAACTTCTCCCCACATGAGTAACAGGGAATGATGTTATGCTTGGTGTGTGTGATAGGGATGTTGGCCATTTTGAATGTTTCTAGGATTGCAACACCATGCTGTATCACTAAATAAATAAATAGACATCCTCATATTTTGCTAATATTACAAGACTTGAAGAGTATTAGTTTCTAGGATGTGTTGTTGTGTAGTGTGGTAGAAGTATACCAACATTTTGGATGAACATATTCCACCATTTTCAGTGTTCAGTTTCACAGTACCTGACTTGCCAACTAGTCCAAGTATGCATTTTTTTTTAGAATTTCAAGCCCAATTTCTTCCATCCTCAAGTTATTTAAATTGGTTAAGCCCTCAGTATTCACAAGCTAAAGATCATATATTTCTATTGCTTTTAGTTGTTATATTTAACAAATTCTAATACTTTATATCATTAGGCGCACATACATTAATTTGTTACTTTATTCAGCATGTATGAGTATAAAATTATTTCAAAAGTACTAGGGCATTTTAACACTTTAACTTTCAGCCATGAAAATGTATCATGTTACATATTATTCCTGAGAATATAAACCAAGTTACAGAACTGCGATGTAATAAACAGATTACAATAAAATTATATCTTTTCACTTATACCCTAAAATTTCATTGTGTACTTCAGACGAGACGACTACAAAGAAAAATATCTTCAGTCAATAGTTGATTCATTAAATATCCTTGTACTCTTTTATCTCAAGTCCTTACATTGATGGCAGTATATCTTCCTCTTCCTTATTTTTATTGGAAATACTGTTCTGAGCACATGCTTATTTCCTCTGAACCTCACTGTACTATGTTGTACAACTTAATATAAAAGTACTGCTAATTTAAAGATAATGATTTTCCACCTTTCATCTGATGGGGAACTTTATTATCTCTGCTTCCAAATACAAACTTCTATTATCAGTTGCCCCACCCCTCCAAAGGCTATAATTCTGAAGGCTTAATACTGTATGTTTTTGTTTCTTTGCTGCAATTAGTAAGATAATATAACAGTACTTACTTACTCATGGAGCCCTTCTTGAGGAGCTGCCAATTCTGCAACTACTCAAGAATTTCCCAACATTTTATGGCACCCGAAGGTTTATTACCGTGTTCACAAGAACAGACCAATCCAATCCATACCATCCCATCCTATCTCTCGAAGATCCATTTTAATATTGTCCACCCATCTACGCCTTGGTCTTCCCAGTGGTCTCTTTCTTTCTGGCTTTCTCACCAATATCCTATGTGCATTCCCTATCTCCCCCATTCGTGCTACATGCCCTACCAACCTCATCCTCTTTGACTTGATCATTCTAATTATACTTGGAGAAGAGTACAAGTTGTGAAGCTCCTCATTATGTAGTTTTCTCCAACCTCCTGTCACTTCATCTCTCTTCAGTCCAAATATTCTCCTCAACACCATTCTCAAACACCCTCAGTCTATGTTCCTCCCTTAATGTCAGAGACCAAGTTTCACAACCATACAGAACCAGAGGCAAAATTATAGTTTTGTATATCCTAATTTTTATGTTTTTGGACAAGCAGACGAGAAGACAAAAGGTTCTGGACTGAGCTGTTTACTTCTAGATCAACCTCCTTACTTGCGTCAATTAAAGTTTGTGCGTTTTTCTTTATGGTATTTATATTTGGATGATAATTTAACAATGTTATGTTTAAATATTCTTGCATATCTCAACTATATATATATATATTGCTCATAATTATTCTTTATTATATTACTAATATTGCACAGATCCTCTGATACTATGCACTAACTACAATTTTAGGATAGTTAAAACAACGCTTACTTCTTCTGCATCCATTCCAACATCATAAATCTCTGAGAAGACTATCTGTCAACTCTGCCAGGGCAAGGCCTTTACAATATCCATATTCACTGCATTAGTTGCCACCTTTCCTATTTGATCAGCTACAGTGACAGTGATATTACAGTAACATCACAGATAAAGATCATTGGTCCACTTGCAGCAGCAGCATTATTCACAGAATTGTATCTGTATAGAACACAGCTCCTATAATCTTCCCTGCACTAGGGCTGTGCAGAATACAAACTTTTACATCAAGGGATAGAAGTTCATGTATAAACTGTACAATTCCTGCACCCCAGTATATGGTTTTGTATTCCCCTTGCACTCTCACCTCTCCTTATTCACACTGCCTGAGCATGTGTGTTTATCAGCAATGCAACTGCCCATCGATCAAATGCAAGGAGCACTATCAGTAAAATGTGGCGGACACTAAATCAAAAGTGTAATGTTTTTCTCTATAATAATTGGAAAGTGCACACATATTTTGCCAAACAAAGTATACAAACATCCATGTAAAAGGGGGTAATTATATTAACAATAAAATCAAACATGAAATGAAAGAATAACCTGAGCAAAAAATAAACAAAACCCCAAAATTAATTCAAAGCAGCTCACATATTGCTTGCAGTCCAAAAATGAAAAATTCCAATCATTATGGAACAAAACCAAATTGTCAGGGCAGCCTACACATAGACAAGGTTGCTTAAAGGAGATCGACAACAGACCAGAATTTGGGGTTGACCTCCAAGCATGAAGCCACAACAAGCAGTGCTTGAGGTTCAAAGAACCCTACCTCACAGAATGTATTGTCACGTGTTTATGGTTCCATGACCAATAATAACAGGTCCTGAAGTGGTTGACTGGATTTATTAATGCCTTCTATTACAACCTCTCTTAATCACAATCAATTACAACAGCTCAAAATCAATGCCTGCCTCAGATTCACTCCATTCTGACTGGACTACAACTGTCTTCTCGTCTAGTCCTCCTCCTACTGTGACTGACTTGGTTCAGAGTTACTTTATGACTTCTGCTTTACAAATGCTTTAGTCCTTAGTTCTCCATTCTACTGAGACTGCTCCAGTTCTTATCTGGTTGTCCATTTATAAAATGTTGTATCCTAGGAAATGTTGGTTGCTCACTGGTATCCATGGACACGCCTGTGGATTCCACAGAAACAAGCTGTTTTCCAAGTGTCTACAACTTTCCTTCTTGTATCCATGAACACACTCGTTGTTTCCACAGCAATGAGCTGGTTTGTGTCCAAGAATTTTATCTATGCGGAAACATGTTTGCCAAGTCGTTTCCTAGAAATGGCCTACATGTCACAGTATGATGGCAGAGGAAACAGGAAGTGCATGTGCACCAGATGCACAAGTAAAATGCTGCTGTTCAGGTGAATCTGGTGTGCTGATACTTTGCCATAGCACACCATGTTCACATGGCCATTTAAACGAAACAAAGCTTCATCTGCAGAAAATCTCAGCTCTGAATGGAGGTTGTCATCATGAACTCATTGACAATATAACTTAGAGAAATTACTGGATCACATGGTTGCAATTAATGTACAGCTGTGGTTTTATAAGACCACAGTATCAATAATTTTTTTGGTCCTCATGGTCTTCCTGGATATTCTCACTTTTTTAGTTAACCTTTAAGAGACGGCCATTTAAATTCCGGTAGTGGTAGCGGGACGGAATTAATTTAAATGCCCGCCACTGTAGAGTAATAAAAATTGTAATCATGTTACTCAAAATGCTGTGATTTCTACAATTTTTGTGATAAATGAACGAAATAAACGTTGCTTTTATCTAGAAAGAATATAGAATCAGTTATTGTAATTTACCGATTTTAAAATCTCTAAAATTTTTACACTGATGCCAAAAAAAAATTTTCCCCTCAATTTCGAACATCTGTGCACAAAAATGCATACAGTTCCTGCACAAAACATTTCTGCAGTCTGAATGCCTGCTAGTGACATCATGCTCTAACTATGGCTTGTGTTACTACAAGGTCCGATGTTTACGCTTCGTTCATTCTCCAGTTCGTAGGTTCCTTTTGGTATGAACGAGTGTGGGCGATGTGTACTCGTTCGCAGAAACACTGACTGTTTTATCTCGTATAGACAAACAAGAAGTAGTCTGTTTTGAAATATAGCCGAGCAGTGTCAGAACATTCAAGGCTAGCGTTGTGTTTAGCTGTCCACCATGGCCTCGTATTTGGAAGACGCTTATAAATGACACCGATTCAGACTGTTGTACCGATGACTCTGAGAGTTGCGAGGAAGAAAGTGAATCAGAAATTGAAGTCGATGAAGAACCATCATCTTCGTCGGCAACCTGGGGACCACCACACCAGCGTGGCAAGAGGAGTGTGAATAATTAGTCAGGTGGAGCTGTGGGCAAATTGTGGCAAACAGTTATAGCATCTGTCGTCGAACCTGGAAATGGACAAATAAACTATTTTTCCATCTCCTGGATCTGAACAGTTACATCCTGTTGTCACACAGAGAATTTCGTCTCGCTCTTGTGCGGAACATGCTGGAAGGGGTCCACTTCGCCCTCAACGGCCCAGGGGTCGAACCCCTGCCGTTTCATTGGAGATACTCGATTAGAGAAGCTCAAACCACATCACTGGCGGTTGATTTCGACGAAGAACCATCATCTTGGTCGGCAACCTGGGGACCACCACACCAGCATGGCAAGAGAAGTGTGAAAAATTATTCAGGTGGAGCTGTGGGCAAACTGTGGCAAACAGTTATAGCATCTGTCGTCAAACCTGGAAATGGACAATTAAACTATTTTTCCGTCTCCTGGATCTGAACAGTTACATCCTGTTGTCACGAAGAGAATTTTGTCTCGCTCTTGTGCGGAGCATGCTTAAAGGGGTCCACCTCGCCATCAACGGCCCAGGGGTCGAACCCCTGCCGTTTTATCGGAGATATCTCGATTATAGGAGGCCAAACCACATCACTGGCCGACTTCCTCTACTTTGCAATTGAGGTGTCGTTTGTGATTTTCGCGTGGGAAACGAAGAACCGTCCGGACAAAGTGCGTGAAGAGCGACGTCAGACACTGGATTTCCGGATGTTTCCAAGATTTCCACACGAAACCAACAGTCCGTTAGACAACGCAGGTGGGAAGAGAGACAACTTATAAAGCTGGTGACCAAAAATCATGTAAGTAGAAAAAGAATTTATAACTTAAAATTAGATTTTAAAAGCCGGCCGCACGCGTGGACTGCGCGATGACATATGGCGTCATTCCTCCCCTTGACTTTATTTTCATGACGCCATATGGAGTCGCTCGGATCTTAAAGGTTAAGGCACTTAACAGGCTTACTAGACAAGTTCTCAAGTCCAGTTCCAATACCATCCACCTTCTCTTTTATTAATACACAATATTTTTGTTACCTATTGAATGTTTCTGTGGGGAACTGCAGCCCCAAAATATTTTGTTCTGCATTTTTACATTTCACACAATATTCAAAATATTGTAACATGACGACTGAAAGCTGGAATACTGGAACAAAAAGAGGCAGGCAATGGCACAGTAAACACATTTCCATGACAATAAATAAATATGCAATAATAGGAGAACTGCTGGAAGCGGTGTTTTCTATTAGGTCCATGCCAAGGCTACATAGCAAGGACTCAGCAACTGTCCAGTCAGTCTTGAGTTGCATTGTCAGAAGCCGCTATCTAGCAATGACTAGTAATGACCAATTAACAAAGAGATGACTTTATGTGTGTTGTAATTGTAGCTATCTAAGGAGGATGTAAATCAGTGAGACTGTTATAGGTATTTACAATTATTAGTTACAAGCATTCAGTAAATCAATTATCACTCAAAACTCAGTGTCTAACCACTAGCACATCAAAATATTCATATAAAAATTCAATGCCTCAATGTAAATTATCCATGCTCAACATAACAAAATTACTGAAACTACATCTTTACAAAACCACAGCTATACAGTTCAAAATGGTTATGAACTGCTACCAAAATGGACGTAAGGTAAGTAGTATTTAAAGGCTCCCACAAAAGAAACAATATCAAAGGCAATACCAGTAAACAGGATGCAAGAGAAGATCATTATTTTACTGGAAAAAAGGGAAATGTTATACTGTGCCCAAGGCAATTTCAACCCTATCACACTAAATAGGAATGGACAACACAATGAAAATACAGTGAAGTCAGAAGCAGTTCCAAGTTTATTACGTAGCAGTTATTTTTACTTATAACAATATATATTATGATATAAAGACTATGCAATATAATACACAAATCTCATGTAATTATGCAGTCTTTATGCAAATCAGAAAATATGAAAGTACCATCTCATTAGTAACTACTAATTCTGTATTACATCTATAATATTGTGACATGTTGTGCTATGGAGTACACCCCCTCCCTCCCCAGCGGTGACGTGGTGGCATCGGAGTGCTGTCGTTACTACAGTAACAAGCAAGTCAACACCCTGCCCTCTCCCGTGATGACGTGACCACGGGATGCCGCGGTTGCTATGCACAAGTAAACAACTCCTGACAGCATTGCTAGGCTATCGGTAAACACGTGACTAGGCAACAAGGAAGCAAGGCTTTTTCCCATTGTCCGGCTGAGGGTTATAAGAGAACTACACTGCCTACGAAGACAGTTGGAGTATAGCAGCAGTTGCGGAAAAAAGAACCGGACGCGTGTGTGATAATCAGTGATAGCTTGTGATAACCGAGAATGTATTGGTAGTGAGTAATTAAGTTGCACTTGTATAACTCCTGCGTTATAAAAACTTGTAACTACTGAGGATAGAGTGAATTGATTATTGTGTAGGGTTGTAAATTGTGTAAACCCGTAACAGTGTTATAATTAATTGTAGCCAAGACTTGTAGGTTTTTAAATAAACCAATTAACATCTGAATGGCGTCTTCAGTGGCAATAAACACGTTACAATATCTATACATCTGACCTGCCTGTGAAAGTGGATGAGTGAAAATCTACAAGAATACATAAACATTTTGGTAATATCTAGGAATGCTTACAATAATATCACCAAAAAGTTAATTTTAGGTTAAGAAATAAATTAGTTGTTCATGGGCTGAGTTCGCTGAATTGTACAAATGGAATAATATTTTGGACTTGAAGGCCTCACAGCAGTGACTACGAAGAGGAACATCTTCCAAGATAATGCCATGTAGTCCTGTAGAAGTTCACTGAAATATTGGAGAAATATATTGTGAATCATTGTGAATTACATTGACATTAAATGTCAATATTAATTGAGGCATAGATCTATGAATAAGTTTCAATAAATGGCTGAAACATGCTGGGCATTTTGATCTGCTGATTAAAAGACTAGTTGCACCAAACAGTACCTGTGAATTCAATGCGAGTAGTGCATCAGTAATAATGACTTCTACTGAACTCTTCTCATGTATTCATAAGTTCAAACATAGTTTACAACTGGACCATGAAAGAACATTGGTTACGTTTTCAATATTGCTGAAAAGAAGGTATGAAATGTTAGATGGGTCAATTTGGATTCTAATATTTTACTGCTACTTTGTACAGGTGTATACTGCTTTAAGAATCTTCTGTATTGCAGCTGCGAATTGGAACCAATCTTTTGTGATTGATGATTCCAGTACCAAGTGCTTCTTCATCAGGTTGTAGAAGTTGAATTGCCTGTAAAAGAAAAAGGTAAATAATGTGAATATATAGTTCACATAGCCAAGAACACACTTCCTTCTCCTTGACATGTGCTTATAGCTAAAATTCACCTCATTTAAATGTCTCATTGCATTACCTAGCCAAAGGGCTAAGATTACCTGACAAGGCCAGAAAATCAGAAGAACCCTTACTTGTGCTCAACCAGGCTTAGGACACAAGTGGGAAAGTCATCTTCATAGTATTTTTTAATTTAAATTACCATATGGCTAAAAATATCTGAAAAAGTTCATAGGTTCAACTTTCACTGTATGGGTAGGAGATCGGAACACAGATCAAGCCACTTAGTAAGTATTCCCTGTGTATTTCTAACAAAATGGGGGGGGGAGTAAAGTTAGCCTTTGTACTTATTTATGTAATCAAACACTATTCCAGGAAAACATATTGGTGAATGGACATACAGCTCCATCAACTGACACCGACATTAGATGGACGTGAGTGACCAGTTTCATGCCTCTGCCATTTTAAATACAGTATTTGGTACCTACTAAACAGAGACTGGGAGGGCCCCAGAGCAAGACTGGACACTATGGAGAACAAAATATCTTGCACCTTGCCAAGAATCAAACCTCAGTCTGACTGAGCTATCCCAGAAGTGGTAATGAAAAATACAAGTATGATGGAATAATTTGCAACAGTTTCACTACAACTGGCTCCGACTGCCAGGGTTTTATGCTGAATAGTCATTTAATTTCACTCCACAGAAACTCTGGTATTAATAAGGTTGTAATTGAAAACAAGACAATATTCATGACACAGAACACCACAGATCCATGCACTGTAGAACCAAAAAAAAGAAAAAAAAAAAAGACAAATGAAGTCTGGTGCTGCACCACACCTGTTTTTTTTTCATATTTTTCAAGTGAATTACACAGTGCTTCCCATTGAAGCCTTATTAATGTAAGCTTCTGGAACCCATATAAGAGTAAAAAATTAAGGACTGGCTCTCAGAACATCAGGTGATCTCTGCAAGATCAACAAAGAACAAAGGCTGTGCCATAGCTAAGGTGGTTAGTCACTGGATTCCCACTGTGGTGGCCCGCATTTAACCTCATGTCAGGTCATGTTGGGGTGGGCTCTCTCCAAGTACTTTGGTTTCCCTTGCCAATTATCATTCCACCAATTGCTCCACACTCATTAATTAACCCATCAGCCAAAACTACAGTCTCAATACTGACAGTGTTGGTAAATAACCAATTACATTAAAACAAAATAAAAGTTCTACCCTCTTACAGCAAGCCAACTAATAATACAGGTGTCCCTCATTTATGATTTTTTGCTGCAACGAAGCATGTTAATTTGTACTTATTTTTCATTAATGAAACTCATGTTCGGTACAATGAACAACTTATGTAGATTCATAAGTTCAGCAACTTTAATATCTAAAGCACATAGAAATTTCATTTTCAATTTACAAATTTTCACATTATGAACAATTTTCATAGAACAAATTACCTTCTCAACTAGTGGGATACCTGCATATCAAACATAACAACATAACATCCCCAGCATGACTCACCCCAGAACGAAAATGTAAAGTCCATGCGCATGATACAAACTGTATGACGATGTGATACAGAACATACACAGAAAATAATATTCCCCTAATTTTTTCTGATATGGTGGAGAGTGATTTAATTACTATATAAATGGGTTTCTGAACAGGAACTCCAAAATTTGTTCACAGATATAACAAATTCTTTTAATGGCAGATTTCAATATGAATATTAAATTAAAACTTTCTACTAAAACTATAAATCAGAAAACCAATTTTTCTGCAGTAAATTCTTTTAGTTCTGGGCGCTTTCTAACCTCTTTGCCACTTTTACCCTGTGAGCTTGAACAATAAACCAAACTTACTCCCCCCCTTCAATGGCAACAGATGAAACTATAGTTCATCATTTTTAATTGTATTTTACTTTCTTTTTTGGACAGAGCTCATCTTGTCAACATGTTCAGTTTAACAATAGAATTAACAAATATTCTTTGTGCTGATGTCAATTTATCATAAGTGTGTGTAGCACACCTGCTTATTTGCCCCTGAAATTTGCAAAAGTTAGTGTCATGGCTGAAATTCAGACCAGGAACTTCCCCCCTATAAGTCGTAAGATTAACCTTAGTGTCGACTAGTTTTTTGCAGTCTCATGTGGGACACTCCGTTCTATAAAATTTACTAAAAGTTTAAAAGTCCATCACTACATGTTTTGACCAATATGGTCATCATCAGGTGTTAAAATTATTGGGCTGCTGTCGTCTGTTGTTTATTTTGTTAATATACAAGTTCCTTTGATGCGCATATGTTTTTGAGTTGGTGGATTGTGTTGTCTCCTGCTGTATGTTGCACTGTGTGTCTTGTTCTGTCTGATGATGACCACATTGGTCAAAATATATAGTGACAGACTTTTAACTTTTAAAGTGAATAACTTCTAATAAATTTTACAGAACACAGTTCTGCATCAACACAAAATGAAAAGTGCAACAGGATGCTACAGTATAATAATCATAACCATTTGAGCCAACTTGTTTGGTCAATTTTATATAATTAAGAAACGTTACAAGCAAATTTTCAAATATACTTGCCTTCTCTGCAGTTAGAACACCTTTAGTTGCAAGTTCCTTCAACTTTTTGATGAGCTCTTCTGCATCATTTGATCTAAGTATCTTCTGAAATAAATGAAGCAGATCTTGTGATTTCATATTTTCACAAATGTAATACAGGTTACCAGGTTTTTAATTCATAATACAGGACATACTGTTTTTGGATAGAGGAGGAACTAATTCTGTTAAACGAACATAAAAAGAAAAACTTCTAATACCACAGCCCACCATTATAAATGATGCTCAGCATACTCAATCCAGTTTACACCTTCACCATCTATTTCCCCATTAACATTATCCTACCTCCACAGCATTCTCTGGGCCACTTTCAAAGAGGCTTCCCAACTAACAGTCAATATCCAATTCTAGTTTCTCTACTGGAGTATGTTACAAATCTAAATTCAGGATATTTTGGAGTTTGGACTTCTTCTTTGGATTACTAGGATCTTGGATACATAGAGAAAACCTGTTGTCTGTGATTGGTTGTCTGTGATTGGTTGAGCTGATGGCAAAGTTTTATGACAGGAAAATTTTAAATGTTGTCTTGAATTTATTTCTGTAGACAAGGACCAAATATAAATTCTTGTATGGATAGTTCTAATTAAGTATCAACAATCTTGTATTTTGTGAGTCTGTGTTGAGTGTTGAACATATTCACAAAAACTGTGTGTCCATCATGTTACATGGTAACAATAAAAAAAGCATAACATGGCATATACTTTCAATAATAAATATTCATAAATTCAGCATTTTTAAAATGTTCATTAAACATTCATTAGTCTTGCAACAATCATTTATTCATTTTTAGTCATATGAAAGTATCAGAAATAAGCATTTGAAAATATTTCAAAATTTAAATAGTTGGGAGCAACAGTAACACAGAGAATATGAAGTACTTAATAACAACAAGACAAGAATATCCATGATTTATTCTAACCGTCTTACAGTGCACACATTTATTCACCCCACTCTTCTCTCCCACACTACATGTTTCAGCACAAAAGTGCCATCTTCAGGTGCCCCCTGATGCACGTCAAACTACTTCACTGCATGCCCTGCTGTCTTACCAAAATAACTAAAATATATATTCGTCATATATATATTGATAAATTTTAAACATTAAAAATATTAAAACTGTTCAGGATTCGTCATCCCCACTTCGTATCTCAATACGCGAGTCACACCTATCCTATTGTGCTTTGTGTTGTGTCTTGCTCCTGTGACTGCGTGNTAGCTTGACGTGCATCAGGGGGCACCTGAAGATGGCACTTTTGTGCTGAAACATGTAGTGCGGGAGAGAAGAGTGGGGTGAATAAATGTGTGCACTGTAAGATGGTTAGAATAAATCATGGACATAAATCAGTGCAACAGGACGCTAAAATATAACAAGACAAGAATAAGTTAAAGAAAAGCTTATTACTATTCAGTTCCAAAAATAGTACTATTTTTTCTAACAGAAGAACATAAACTGAAAGTATGCAAAAATAAATACCAAGAAAACCATTTCAACCATGATAAGAAGGCAGAAACAACCCATATCACACAATGAGTAACATCTTAAATAATACAGTTAACTGAAGGCCTATTATTTGGGTAATCATACAAGGTATTGGTGGGCTGGACAAGAGCTTAAGAGTGCACAAATAAGAAATGCATACAGGTTTTTGGTGTGGATGTCCAATAAGGAAATGGGAGGTTAGTATTAAAAAGAATCAGGGAGGCCAGATGTGAGGATGTGAACAATACTATATTCACTCTGAATTATTTTGTGGTATAAGCAGTGCTGAACATTTACATCTTATTATCAAAGAGTGTATTACACCTTGAAGCTTGAAATTCATCCAAATATACTGAAAAATTCAGTTCCCATGTCGCACTAAAAACATTACACAAAAGACTAATCAGTTAATGCTATTCAGGAAAATAGTCGGTTTATTCTGAGAATTATATGAAACACAAGTATACTCTCTGTAGAGCAAATAGTAGGGTTTCTAACATTAAAGCAGGTGGTACATATAGTATTCATTGTGCTTTGAAGGGTTAAGTATATAGTTCAATATTATCACCATACACAGTCACAAGAGTATCTCAGTGAACAATATTTTAAGAGAAGAACTGAAGAAAAAGTATTTCACACCTGCTTCTGTAGATGAAAGTCTTCTTTTTCCAAAAAGGGTAAAAGCGCTGCTGCCAAATGAGGCCAATGCAGCCGCATGCTGTGCTCAATAACAATATTCAAGTTAACTCTGCGCAGAATTGGACATGACTGAAGTAGTATTAAGCTGTGAATGCAGGCATCTTCTTGTTCATCTGAGACAATTGTGTAAACACATATTAAGCCACTGGTTATGGCAGAGCATGACAAGAACAAAGAATCAAAGTGTCTAGAAAGCACTCTGCACCACATATTTCTATTCACGCCATCCTGTGTCTCACTTTGTGAAGTCCATGGTATCATGTATTTCAGAAAAATAAGTGCTAATCAGAAGAGAATTCAAACCTAATAACATTCGAGGCATGTTCCTTGTACATCACCAGTCATTAATATTCATGAAGTATTGCCCAGTTAAAGGAATGTCTGATCACAGCTTACCCTTGAGGAATGGTGCAAAGAGCACTGACTCCCATGCTGCTATGTATTCTTTGCTGCTCAGAATATGACCTAGGTCTGCTAGGTGAAGCAGCAATATTTCTAATTCACGGACCTGAAAATATGCAGTCCCATAACAAGATACATGTCAACAATATGATTAAATCTAGTGCAATGATTGCATAACTGCAAGAGACATTCTAAACAGTCGGGGTCTGAGTCATGGTAAACTGCTATTTTTCTGCTTGATTTTAGGGTGGAGGGGTAAAAGTCTGTTAATGTATGTAGTAAATGAAGTTTTGGAATGGTACTTGCACATGGTATAACTGTAGTAATGAACCACTGCAGATAAATTAAAACAGCAGATTGTCTGTAACTTTATCTCTAAGGACATTGAATGCTTGTACAAACTAAGGCTCAAAAACAGTGTCAGAAAAATGGGACATACACCAGTTCACTCTATTCTATTCGTCAATAGCAAACTGCTTTCCAGATTTCTTCTAGTTTACATGGATTCAGGACCAAAAGCTTCCAAAGTTGGATCATGTTTCATTTAAAGTACAGGCATTCAGAAAAAAAAATCTTTTTGACTGGTTAAAAAGGCCACACCAAGACAGGACTTAAATTAAAGAATATAGTAAAACAGACTTATTCACTTTTGTTATTGTTATTTATAATGTTAAAAGATTTTGAAGAGTACAATGTGTTGCTAGGAAAAACCTGTATTAGGGATGTGTCAGAGAAACTGCTTGATCAACAGCCAAATTTTGACTGCATTATAGTTAACCTTATTGAGGTTTATCATGGTTTTCCTTAATTTCTACATAAGAATGTTAAGAAAATATCATGAAGCAGGTCACAACCCCATTATTTGACAGTCTTGCCAACTCAGTCATCAAATGCATTAGAATTCAAACATTCAAACGATCAAATCAAACACTATGTAAGATTGAAGGTTTTCACGGTGGTGACTATGAAGAAAGCAGTCTTCTGGGATGTGGCACCATGTAGATATTGTGTTAACTGACGTTTCAGAGGAACGTATTGCCTCCAACTTCAGGGTTGAAGAAAAAAGAAGAAAATCCACGAGAGAGGAAGTAGTGTGAGCAGGTGCTAACAGAATTATATCGAGTCGAATAAACACACACAATATCTACACAGTGCCACATCCCAGATGACTGCTTTCTTCAAGTCAAACACTATTTAAAAGCTCAAGTGGATCCAATTACAGGATGAGAAACAAGTTCACACACCATTGGATTTAGAATGTGTCAAAAATCATACATACTCATCAAATTCAGCAGGTCTACTTCATGACATAAACTGATTCAATATTTCCATATTTTCTTATTTCTTAAAACAAAAGCATTGGGAGAAATATTATAAAGCCCTTCTTTTGTTGCAAATATCATACCAATAACACAAGCTTTTAAACAGTGTGCAAGAGACCAAACAATATCTGAAAGTCTCTCTGCTTTCTTTGTCATACACTGTGCAAGGTACTAAATGGTGTATGAACTGGCTGACATTCACTTTAAATTTCCAAATTGTTCTTTCATTAACTTGCTCATGTATGTCCCAAAGGAATTTAGTTTATTCCAACTTAATTAAAGACTTTATGTAATTTGATTTAGCAAAACTCAGACCAAATACGGAATGTCTGTCTACTACTAAATACATTAACACTCTTTAATAGTATCTCGAGAGCAAAATATATTCTGAAAGAATGGGGCACAGAAATTGTAATATTCACAATGTGCTAAGTCTGGAACCATTGGGCAATAGCATCTTCAGGACCATATCACAGTGAGATCACACCACAAGCAATTCACCCCTTTTGCTTGGACTGGCAGAAATGTTTGTATGTTTGTTTCAGTATGAATGGAGGACTCAGTGAGCATACAGTGGAAACCTCATCTAATGTTACTCAATTTAAGGTTATTCCCATTTAACATTCAATTTCAATGATCTAACGTCAATAATTTCAGTGATAAATTATCTCCATTTAAAATTTTTCTCAGTTTAGTGTTCAAATCCACTGCTCTCCAGAGAAACCTTAAATGGGTATTTCGCTGTATTTGTAACAGCTGTCAAAACTCCAGTATTGTCTGTTTCTGAACTTATGGGACACTTGTAAACTTTTAAACATGAGAAACATTAATAATTAGTACATAACTTTTACAGAATTTCCTATCATTAATGTCCATTACATGACCACTTTCCTTAATTTGTTAAGCTGAAAAATAACATGCATCAGTTTTGGGCCCAAATATATGCATGACTGTTCAAAGAATGTTGTGGGATAAACGCTGAGCAATATTACAATGTATTCAAGTCTGCAACAAAAAATATGCATTTACCATAGAATATTTGGCCATCTGTTGAAGCAGTGATGCCCAGACATTGACCTGATAAATTCCAAAATCCACACATATGCGAGCAATTAGAATAAGGGCTTGTGGGCTGTTGCTCTGTGAACTCCATATAACTTTCACTAATTCCAGTTTGTTGCATGACTCAAAACCTGGCAAAGAATAGCTGCATCCAAGCATCTCTAATTCACTTGCATATTGGAGACTCTGGAACATTTGTCTGAAACATATTAAATTGAAAATGTCTTATGACCCTACAGTGCAATTATAGAAATTCATGACAAGACAGAAATAGTGACTTCAAATAAACAGAACAGTCTTGAAAACAAAACTGTATGTAAAATTACTGGGTTCTTGGACCATCCTCAGATATTCTAAAAAAAAAACTACAGAATGCAACGTTTCACGAACTGGATCTGTTCCCGTCACGAGGTCCAGTGATTGAGGTTATCTCTTTCTAAGAGACCCAACAGAGTAGGTGTCTCCCCACTTTACCTGAGTGAAATAAATTGGGATAATCTGAACAATGTTTGAAGCCAGCAGGCATTTTAGCAATAAAAAGAGGGAATATCTGAAAGTCAAAATTAATAAGCTTGCAATGAATAAGAACATTAGAGGCCTGTATAGAGGAATAAATAAATTTAAGAGGGCTTACCAAGCTAGAAGTAGCTTAGCCCAAAATAATTTGAACAGACGAAAGAACTATGAGGGGCGTTCAAGTTCTAAGATATCTGATTTGTTTTCTCAGGACTGTGAGCAGATAGACACATGCTGTTTAGTTTAAAATACGTGTCCACTCTTCATGAATGCGTGACAGAGACTGCAGCACTGTACAGCACACAGAACTCTAGTGGAGGCAGCGAGAGTGAGGAGTGTTTTTGATACCTAAAATGGCGACGTTTTCGTTACAAGAACAGCGAGTAATCATTCGTTTTCTCCACTTGCATGGCGCAACACCCATTGAAATTCATCGCCAGTTGAGTGAGACATGTGGTGATGGTGTCATGAATGTGAAAAATGTGCTTTCGCGGGTGCAACAGTTCAAAGAAGGCCAAACGTAATGTGACAACGAACCAAAACAATCTCGGCCTCGCACCAGCTGGCCTGACAACATGGTCGAATGAGTTAAGAACGTTGTTTTGGAGGATCGCCGATTGAGTGTGGAACACATCGCCTCTGAAGTTGGCATTTCCGTGGGATCTGTCCACACAATCCTGCATGAAGACCTGCGAATGTGGAAAGTGTCCTCCAGGTGAGTGCCACGAATGCTGGCGGACAACCACAAGGCTGTGCATATGGCAATTTGCCAGGCGATGTTGACACATGATGAAGGCATGAATGGGACTTTGTTTTCATCAATTGTGACAATGGATGAGACATGGATGCCGTTTTTCAATCCTAAAATGAAGCGCCAGTCAGCTCAATGGAAGCACACAGACTCACCACCACCAAAAAAATTTTGGGTAAGTGCCAGTGCTGAAGAAATGGTGGTTGCCATGTTTTGGGACAGCGATGGCATAATCCTTACTCATTGTGTTCCAAAGGGCACTACTGTGACAGGTGCATCCTACCAAGATGTTTTGAGGAAAAAGCTCCTTCCGGCACTGCAAGCAAAACGGCTTGAAAAGGCTGCACGTGTGCTCTTTCACCAGGACAATGCACCAGTGCATTGGGCGTACGTGACTCAGCAGTTTCTTCTTGAAAACAACCTTGAAGTGGTTTCTCTTGCTTCCTACTCACCTGACCTGGCTCCTAGCGATTTTTGGCTTTTCTCAATGATGAAAGACACTCTGCGTGGTCGCACATTCACCAGTCATGCCACTACTGCATCAGCGATTTTCCAGTGGTCAAAACAGACTCCTATAGAAGCGTTCGCAGCGGCCATGGAATCATGGTGTCAACGTTGTGAAAAATGTGTACAGCTGCAGGGAGATTACGTTGAAAAGTGACAGAAGTTTCAAATTTTTTGTATGATTATTGTGTGAGAAAAAAATCGGAGACCTTAGAACTTGAACGCACAACATACTTCTCTCAGTTATTGAATGTACGTAGGGATAGTGATGTTAGGCAGACAGAAATACATATAGACGAGCCATTCGTACCCGATTCTAGTCCTTCTGAGGTTGAATTTGCTATTGTAAAGATGAAAATACCAGGTAGTGATCAAATTACAGCAGAACTGATTCAAGCAATAGGTGAAACATTACAGTCTGAGATCCATAAACTCGTTAATTCTCATGAAAAGTTAAACAATTCTATCTGGTGAAGATTTTTCTTATTTCAATTATTTATGCCCTTACATGTTTCGGTCTTCAGAGACTGTCATCAGAGGGACACCTTTACATCAATACAGTTGGAAGTTACTATTACACTATATGTTCTGAATGTTAAAATATATACATATAATATTAATACTATACAATTGGGTATAAAATCTAAAGTTTTTACAACTACAGTGTCTGTTCCAATACATTAAAATATTTGTAATTGGTTTGTTAAGATTTTATTGGAATTTATAAATCAAGTAAGTTCATGTTGTCATTCTTATTATTTCACTTGACGGGGCTTGAAAGTGTGCCACCTTGTCGTTTTCAAGAAGAGGATTCTTTGATGTCCTGTACGTGTTTGTCTGATAAGTTTCCTATCCAAAATGGTCTAAAACAAGAAGATGCTTTATTACAATTGCTTTTCAACTTTGCTTTAGAACATGCCATTAGGAAGGTCCAGTAAAACCAGGTAGGACTGAGATTAAATGAGACACATCAGCTGCTGGTCTATGGTGCTGATGTGAATCTACTTGGAGATTACACAGATATTGTTGTATGTAGACCCACTGCTGGGCAATGACCGTGACATAAGCAATTATACAACAGCTGTTGGTGGGTAACGGCTTCACAATCAAATATGATCCCATGGAAATGACCGAAGTATAACAATGAGGAACAATATTTTTAGGCAGTCTGCACCAAGATGCCATAACCAGGACAGTTAATTGAGAATCAACAGTTGGAGCAACCCAAACCCTGTCTACTGTAACTCAATACATGTGACAATACCATAAAGAAAAACACAGAAACTTTGAAACTGGTAAGGAGGCTGGTGTAGAAGAAAACACACAGAAAACTAAGTATATGTTGTTATCTCATCACCAGAATTCAGGGTAAAATCTTGACATAAAGATAAGAAACAAATCCTTTGAAAATGTGGCACAGTTTGAATATTTGAGAACAGTAACAAATCAAAATTTGATTCAGGAGGAAATTAAGAGGAGACTGAATTCAGGTAATGCTTGTGTTCATTCAGTCTAGAACCTTCTGTCTTCCCATCTGCTGTCTAAAAACATAAAAATTACAATAGACAAACCTATAATTTTGCCTATGATTCTGTATGGGTGTGAAGCTTGGTCTCTGACATTAAGGTATGAACGCAGACTGAGGGTATTTGAGAAGAGGGTATTCAGGAGAATATTTGGACCAAAGAGAGATAAAGTGACAGGAGGTTGGAGAAAACTGCATAATGAGGACCTTCACAACTTGTACTCTTCTCCAAGTATAATTAGAATGACCAAGTCAAGGAGGATGAGATGGGAAGGGCATGTAGCACGAATTAGGAAGAGGAATGTATATAGGATATTGGTCAGAAAGCCAGAAGGAAAGAGGCCACTAGGAAGCCCAAGACACATTGCTCTGTCCAAAAAGTATCTGACCTTGGGCCAGGAAAAAAAGTTCTGTATCTGGGTGATTACAGTACCTAATCGCCTTCAAAGTAAACCCCTTGTGACTACACACACTTAGTCCAGCGGTCGTTCCATCGCTGGAAGTGATTCTGGAAGGCATCTTTTGGAATGGTGTGCAGCTGCGCCATCGCATTCTGTATGATGGCCTCGCGGCTGTCAAAACGGCAGCCTTTTAGTGGTGTCTTCAATCTTGGGAACAGCCAGAAATCACAAGGAGCCATGTCAGGAGAGTAGGGAGCCTGGCGAACCTGCGGAATGCCGTGCTTGGCCAGGAAACCGTGGATCAGGTGCGATGAACGAGCTGGGGCGTTGTCATGATGTAGCTGCCAGTTGCAAGCGTCCAACAGCTCCGGTCTCTTGTGCCGAACTGCATCACGGAGATGGCGGAGGACTTCTTGGTAGTACTCCTTATTCACAGTCTGGCCTAGTGGTGCGTACTCATGATGCACAGCATCCCGGTAATCGAAAAAAAGTCAGTATCACCTTCACATTGCTCGAAACCTGTCATGCTCTTTTGGGCCTCGGCGATGTTGGATGCTTCCATAGTGACACCTGGACCTTCTTTATTGGGTCATATCCGTACACCCACGACTCATCACCAGTGATCACAGTCTTCAGAAACTCAGGATCCCTGTTGGCGCACTCCAGCATGTCCTGCGTGACCTCAAGGCGGAGTTGTTGCTGCTCCGGCGAAAGCAGTTTGGGCACAAATTTTGCCGCCACTCTTCACATGCCCAAATCCTCAGTTAAAATTCTGTTTGCGGAACCTCTGCTGATCCCAACCTCATCAGCAACTTCACGGATGGCCAAACGACGGTCCTCCATGATCAGTGTCCACACTTTCTCAATGACATCAGCACTGACAGTCTCCCGGAACGGTGCTCACTGTCCGCCGACATACGGCCATGTTTAAAGCGGTTGAAACACTCTTTAATTTGAGTGACCCCCATTGCATCATCGCCGAAAGCCTGCTGAATTTTGCGAATTGTTTCCGCTTGGGTATCCCCAAGTTTCTGACAAAACTTAATGCAGTATCGCTGCTCCAAGCGTTCTGTCATCTTGAGCGGAACAAGAATGTGGTGAACACGTGTTACACCACTTCGCTATCTGGCAGCAACAGACGCATCCGGCAGGGTTGCGAGTCAGTAAAAAATCAGGCATGCACATGAAAGTCCCTTCTACCACTACGCTCAGTTCCCCCACCCCTTTGGCCATTACTTACAGTGGAAAAAATAAAGTCGGATACTTTTTGGACATACAGTATGTGCATGGATTCAAGTAGATCTTAGAAAGATAGGATGAGGTGGTATAGACTGGATTAACCTGGCTCAGGATAGGGACCAGTGAAGGGCTCTTGTGAACATGACAACGAACCTTTGGGTTCCATAAAATATTGGGAGGTTCTTGAGTAGCTGCATAACTGGCAGTTTCTCAAGAAGGGCTCAGCTCCGTGAGTTAATTAGTTAGTCCTTTCCATCAAGATTACAATGTGAGGCATTTACATCTGATGTGCCAGTATAATGTTTGATCAGAAATAGTAACCTCTTCACTGTGGAACCATTTTGTTATAGAACAATTATGTGGAGATCTGCAAGTTAGGAGATCAATAGTGGAAATAGAGGTAAAACCATTTTGCAGTTATAAGCAATAATGATAACAGAGAGAAGGAAAATTAAGATGTTATGTGGTCATTCATTCTAGCTGTCAACATTATTAAACTAGTGAAATATTATTTTAATTGAAATGTACATTTGTTTCATTTCAGCAGTTATATACTTACAACAATAATACAAAACCTGAATTATCTAGAATATTTCTCTGGTCCCAGCAAGAGAGATGCAACAGTATAAGCTGCCTAATGTGAATATGCAAATAATGGTGGGTGGGTTAAGTTATCCAGTCCAGTCAGGGTGAGTGATTTGAAGTTATTCCCACTCTCATCCACCAAGGTCTCTACAGTTGTGATACTGCAGAGCTTAGGGAGCTTTGTGGGCGACTGAGTTGCATCTAATTTTGTCTCTTATCATGAGTGAAATGTTCTTTTACATGCTGTAAATGTACATGGGACCCCTGACTCTACTTCCCTTCTGAAGGAAGTTGTGCTATGGATTTCTATTTCCCTTAAAAATCCATCTACCTTGGCCAGGAGTGAACCCACAAACCTTGGACCACAAGATCAGCAAGGCCAGATAGTAATTAATTGGTAACTAGTATCATTTCCTGGACATAGACAAACATTAAGCACACTGACAGAAAGTACAAAAATCATGACAAATATGAATTTAAAAAATTTTAAAATATGATTCCAAACCTTCACAGTGAATGAATGCACTAAAATCTTCTCAGACAATCATCTGTGTCATGACTAAGCTGAGACCCAATGTTTCAAAGACTTTCCTATCTCCAAAAGTGTTCGTATTCAACTTGACCATGACGTGGCTGATCATGTGAAAAGGTTCTAGTGCATGTAAAATCTGAATTCAACAAACATTTGATACAGCCACACTTGTAATAAATTGCAGCAAGTCACTTTTTTCAACTACCCATACTTTCAACCGCAGCTGTGAATACCAGAATGAGAGGGTTAAATCATATAATAAGAGAAAAGTCATTACCGAATGTCACCAATATTTCTGCCAGTAAGTTCCTCCAGTGCATCAGTGCAAGAGACAGCCATCAGGCACTTCAGTGCCCTCAATTGTACTGCAACAGCACATTTTTCGCTTGAGTCAAGTTGAAATGCAAGCTTTAGCATGTAGTTTGTAAGACCACTTTCTTCACTGCACTTCAGGATATAACAAGCCCTAAGAGAAAAAGAATCAGAATCATGGAAACACGCTTATCTGCTCAAGGTCTAAATAGTACTAAACTTCCTAAAATGGCTCACTGTACCAATAAAATATACAGGGGATGAACGAAAATATGGAGACACCTCGTGAAATGCATGCCTGAATTGAAGTGTTTATTTCAGTGACATTTGTAGGTCACGCTGTTATATCTGCCCAACACCACTACCTGTACAACCTCCGCAATACGTTGCAAGCTTCATTTGTTGTCAAGACAGTGTTCTGTGCAATTTTTTGTGCATCACGTCAGAGCTAACAGAATTCAAACGCGGGCAAATTGTTGGGGTCCATATGGCAGGTGCTTCCATAACCAAGGTAGCTGAGGTTTTTGGTCTTTCACGAGGCACAGTATCAAAATTATGACCGCATACAGGACTGAAAAACCCACATCCAATAAACACAAGCATGGACGGAAATGTGTGTTGAGTGATCAAGACAGACGAACATTGTGTAGGATTGTGATGAAAAATTGAAAAATAAGAAGACTACAGCTACAAAAGTGACCGCTGAACTGAATGTCATGCTCACAAACCCTGTCAGCACCAAAACAGTATGAAGGGAACTCCATAAGCAGGGTATTTCTGGATGAGCTGCAATTCCAAAGCCACTCATCAGTGATCAAAATGCCACTAAGAGGACAGTGTGGTGCTGAAGTCATAAAACCTGGACTATGGAGCAATGGAAGATGGTCATTTGGTTGGATGAGTCCACCTTCACACTGTTCCCGACTTCTGGCCGAGTTTACATCTGGAGAACGCCATCCCAAGCTTACGATCCACATTGTTTGCTGCCAAGAGTGAAACATGGCGGGGGTTTGATCATGGTATGGGCAGCCATATCGTGGTATTCTGTCGGATCCATCATTACCCTGCAAGGTCACGTCACTGCCAACGACTATGCGACCATTTTGGGCGACCAGGTCCATCCCATGGTGCAAACTTTGTTCCCTAATGGTGATGCCATTTACCAAGCCAATAATGCCTGCGTTCACGTAGCTCACATCGTCCAGGACTGGTTTTCTGACAACAAAGATGAAGTGTCACGTCTGCCATGGCCCCCACAATCGCCATATATCAATATTATTGAGCCTTTGTGGTCTGTTTTGGAGAGCAATCTGCGTGCACGCTATCCACCTCCATCATCGATAACAGAACTTACCATGTTTTTCAGGAAGAATGGTACAAGATTCCCTTGCAAATCATA
>NW_019738348.1:715631-720628 GCF_002891405.2 Cryptotermes secundus
TTTCACCATTTTTGAAACGGGAAAACCACTCAAACACTTGAGTTTTCCCCACAGCATCCTTCTTGTACACCGTTTTTAACATTTCAAGAGTTTCTGTTCCACTTTTCCCGAGCAAAAAGCAGAATTTCACCACCGCACACTGTTGACGAAAATCAGCCATTGCAAAAACGACGATCACACAAAACAGTTGTCACTATAAACTCTGCCGAAACTAGTCCTTATCTTCTGAAGCAACGGTAGTCGGCTTTTCGACTCAGGAATGTTAGCTCTATGTGCTCATAGTGGCAAAATGCGGTACTACAAAAGCTCTGCCCACAAAAAAATTAGTTGTTTCTTTTGGGTACCCCATCGTATATATTGTCACGTGTTGGGTGTATAACGCGACAAATAACTTCATGCCGTATTTGATATAGCGAATTTATTCCACATTCGCTCTTACAATCACACAAATTACAATCTGACAATTACTGCCATCGGCAGTATCACAAATACTAGACTGTAAATGCTAGACTACAACTGAAAGGTTGACTGCCTGGCTAACTCGTAACTATCTCGTAAACTCGAGAACCACTGCCTTGAGAACTTGAGAACTCACTTCGGCGACTGATACACTTTAACTCGTTCACTGCTGACTGGAGAACTGTCTTCGGCCGCTGATACACTTTAACTCGTTCACTGCTGACTGGAGAACTGTCTTCGGCCGCTGATACACTTTAACTCGTTCACTGCTGACTGGAGAACTGTCTTCGGCCACTGATACACTTTAACTAACTTTGGCAGCTGTGTAGTTCCCTTATATAGTCGCAGCACCCTCCTCTTATGCAATGGGTACCACTGTTGCCTGTTACCTGTGTCCCAGCTGCATTGTGTGTGGGGAGTAATGACAGCGCTATGATGCCGCCACGTACCACTGAGGAGGGAGGGGTGTCCTCCATTGCGCAACACGTCACAATATATACAGGGTGTTCCACGACTTTAGGGCATAACTGCAGGAGGTGATGTCCTAGGTCTTTGTGATCAAAAAAGTTCATATAAACATGTGTCCCATTTTGGATGGTTACGGAGTTATGACCATTTTAAACTCAGAATGGAAGGTAATGTTTACTGACATTAAATGAAACAAAATAATAAACCAGCATAATACATGGTACATTTAAAGTATGACTGTAAAGTTAACTTCGTGAAATTACCTTTAATTTGAATTTATTGGTGCTTAAAGCTGATTTTCGAAAATGCCACCACCGGCCGCAACACAGGCTGCCGCTCGGTTGTGAAACGTGCGGGTAGCACATAGCAGCTTCAGCTGGCTGTTTCTTATGTGGTCAGCAGCGTCCAGAATGCAACCGAGCAAAGCATCTCTCGTTGCCACGTTCACATTGTAAACCAGTTCTTTCTTCCATCCCCTCACACACTAATCCAGTGGGCTTAAGTCTGAAGACTTGGTTGGCAATTCTTCGCGTACTCGTACATGGACTCTGGTGTACCATACGAAAAATGCCTTCCTCATTGACGCCTTCATTAACACCACGCTTGGCTGCAATACGAATGCCAGGAAGTCTACCGGTATCTCGCAATGCCTGGTAAACTCCAGTAAACACTCTCCAGTTCGGTATTCTACGATTCAGAAACCGTTGCTGATATTCAGCTATGGCAAGAACTGAGTTACTGTCACAAAACCCGTACACATGAATCATATCTGCATACTCCTCAAATGAAAATGTAAATGGCATCGTGAACGTAACAGAAACACCGAGATGAGAACTGTTCTGAACATCAGCAGCTGCCACACTAGCCATGGCCTTACATACCAACCCACCACGCCTTCGGTACCTCTCAGGTGTCGAGATAATGAGAACACTGTCTGTAGCTGGCTAAAAATAGCGATCTGCCAGATGATAGACGCAGTCCACACGAGGGCATGTACGGGAATGAAAAAACGGTCTTAACTCCGAACCGTCCAAAATTGGACACATTTTTATATGAACTTTTTTGATCACAAAGACCTAGGAAATCATCTCCTGCAGTTATGCCCTAAAGTCGTGAAACACCCTGTATATATACAAGGGGGGTCCAAAAATATGTACTCACTCATTGATAGTCAATATATTTGAAACTAATTGACATGTAGTTAAAATTCTTGTGCAGTAGTGTAGTGTAATGTTTTCTTAACAGATGGCAAAGGTCACATGAGTGTCGTGTCGTGTGCGCGCTGCGAGCAGAAGACAGCAGCAACAATGGCTGAAAGGTTGTTCTTTGAGCCATGCAAGGCTTGACTGAAGTGGTACTGGAAGTATGAAAACATTAAAGAGGTACAACAACAATGGCAGAATGAGTTTGGAACTCAGCCACCAACACGTCAAACAATTGCCTGTATTCAAGATAAATTTGAAGCCGACAGTACTGTTCGTGATGTGCATAACTAAAGATCTGGACGAACATGGATAGCAACAAGTCCACCTTCCAGTGCTGTGGTGTTGCAACACTTTACATGATCACCACAGAAATCTGTGAATCAGTGTGCATGCGAAAGTGGCGTAAGCCGATCAAGTGTACAGCAAATTCTGAAGGCTGCAAAGTGGAAAGTGTACATTGCAAGACTGCTGAACGCTATGAACGAAGATGACCCGGATCGAAGGCTTGAATACTGCGACTGGTTTGAAGGCATGGTTCACGAGGATGAGGAGTTTGCAAGGAAAGTTATCTGTTCTGACAAGGCACAATTCAAAATGAACGGTACTGTTAACTGCCACAATTGTGTGTATTGGGCTCCTGTAAATCCACAAATTCACATGGGTAAGGTAGTGAATCTACCAGGTGCTAATGTGTGGTGTGGTCTGTCATCGCGCGGTTTCATTGGTCCTTTCTTCTTTGAAAGTACCTTAACTGGTCAGGTGTATCTTGATATGCTTCAGACATCGATTTTCCTTGCCATTCGAGAGCTGTTTGGAGATGAGAGATTTTACCTACAACAAGATGGTGCTCCACCTCACTACCATCAAAATGTCAGGGCGTACTTGGATGACACTCTACCTGGACGATGGATAGGTCAAAGAGGTGCTATTGAGTACCCACCACGGTCTCCAGACCTAACACCTCTCGAGTTCTACCTATCGGGAACCTTGAAGGATGAAGTTTATCAACAAAAGCAAACTACACTGAACCACTGAAGAGTCGTGCGCAGCCATCACACCGAACACACTGACGGCCATAGTTCGCTCAGCAGTTCGGCGGCATCGACGTTGTTTAGCCACTGATGGTGGTCACTTCAAACACATACAATGACTCTCTCTCTCCGCGCAAGACTTGTAACTACATGTCATTTTGTTCCAAAGATATTGACTATCAAAGAGTGAGTACATTTTTTGGAACCCCTTTGTATATGATTATGAACAAACTTTCTATACAATGTGTAAAAGAAGTAAATTTTGATCTTGTAGTACTGCATCCTGTTTGTGGTGCTTACAAATAAAAATAGATATGTTGCCATCATACAAAAATGTCTTTATTTACTGATTCACAGCATGTTTCGTTGAGGAAACACAGACAGTAACAGACAATGTACAAATTACAGTGCTAGTATAAAATTTTTTAGCTAAAATTGGGTCAGTAAAAGGTAACGTCCCTGTACTTAACCAAATAAGCACTATGCCATGAAGGTGTTTGGGGGAGTGAATGTATAGAGCCAAATTTTCTTGATCTTGGCAAAAGTTGGAGGTGAGTGGTCAGTTGCATGCTCCTGCAGCTTTACCCCCAGGGAAAAAGTCCCTGGTACCAATTGGATAGGAGGTTGGGTGAACCCCATAGCAGGTCTAGATGACACAGAGAATTGAAAATTCTTGACTCTACCAGGACTTTAACTCCGACCCCTTGGTTGTCCAGCCAGTAGCCAGTCACTATACCGAATTCACTATACCGGCTCTTAAAATTTGGTCGGATCTGGACATAATACTAAATATACATCACATTTTAAATTAAGATTTTGAAAATGATATTGAAACATTACAAAGAGAAGATCTGTATGAAATGAGATTATTTGATGTTTCAAAGTTGTTCTGGTGGTGGTAGGACCTTCTGGTTATTGTGCTGCGTTTGTGTTTATTTCTTTGTGGAGGATTGCTTCTACTAGTTCTAATGGTCTGCTACTGTTTGAGGTGGGCCAGAACCCTACAAGAACATCCTGAAAAAAATACCATACTTATAAAACATATCAACTTAAACAACACACAGTTTCAGATAACCCAATATACGTAGCTGCAGAGTCTAAGGCATGAAAGGCCTTCACTCATTTGAACATTGGTACTGTGGGTTCAAATCCCACTCAAGGCATGGATGTTTTACTGCATTTATTCTGTGCGTGTAGGTAGCAACCTTGCAATGGGCTGATCACTTGTCCAAAGAGTCCTACCAACTGTCTTAAGATTAACTCTTTGACTGGAGCGGGAGTGTTTTAACGCCCGGACGATGCCAGCCGTTCCCTGGCGTTGGCGTGTTTTAACGCTTTGACAATCTCGTCCCTTCTTTGCTCTCTTGGCACTCATCAACCGAAGACATATATATGATAGTTTTTGTGCATGTTTGTAAAGAACCCTTGTAAACTTTGTGGGGGTCTATATTACCGTCAGAACCTTCTGAGAAGGTAAAGGTAAGAAAATATTTCACATTCATTCAGTTTCACCATAGCTTCTTGCGGCAAATGTCTTCGTGTTCCTACAGACCAGCTGGAAAATGTTGTGAACGAGATTTTTTCTGATGATGATAGTGGCGATGAAATAATTATTCCTGAATTGGATGAAGTTGATAGTGACAATAATACAGTGATAGACAATGAACCACAAGACAGTAATCATGAACATTTACCTAACACGAGTGCGGTGCCTGACACGCCCATCTCATGAACGTACGGAGACATTGTACCCCCAATATTTCCATTTGCTAATAGTTTTGGGATCAAAATTGATATAACACATAAAATGCATCCCTTTTCATGGATTAAAATT
>NW_019738348.1:720862-726137 GCF_002891405.2 Cryptotermes secundus
AAGAGCCAGCAAATCGTCTAGAGGGTGGCTTGAAAATTCACAAAATGGTCCATGTTCCTAACAGTAACAATAAGAAGAATGGTGCCCTGAGAAAGTGTCGCGTGAGTGCTAAGCACAAGGTTAGAAAAGAAACAAGTATCATGCGTGCAGGCTGTGGTGTGGCTCTCTGCAAACTTTCATGTTTCAATGTTTATCACACGAAGAAAAACAAATAAAGAGGTGTGGAAAAGCATTTATTGCATAAAATATTGTATTTTAATTAGTTCCTAAAAATTTCGTTTTTAAAAACCAATTTTTGTTGAAGTTGTTTAGGAAAAAGTAACTACATGCACTTTAGCGACATAAGGTTTAAAGGGCCTGCCAGGACAGGGGTGGCATTTAAATACCCTTCGCGCCAGTCAAAGAGTTAAGAAACTGAAGTGTTTCACGGATGCCCTATGCTCCAAGTGGGAGCAACAGGAATAAAGGTAGGTAGGTGGGTAGGTAGGCAGGGAGGTGGGCAGGCAGGCAAGAGGCAACACTTTATTATAAATATGAGTAGACAAGTGCATGATGAAGCCTTTTCAGCTATTTGAATATAAATTGTACATATACATGATGGATCTGCATAATTTACTCCAAGAAGTAGTGATAATATTAACATTTCTGAAGAAGGAATTTGAATGGTTATACCTGTGAAAACTGTCTTCATCACTGTGATCAACTTCTATGTGATTCTGGAGTAGTCTTGTTAAGTCACAAGTGTCTTCCAGTAGACTAGGCTGAAGACCTTTTGGTTGCAGCCACTTGATAAGCTGGTTCAAACACAGTTTGATGTAGTTCTCTTCATGTAAAGATGCCAAGTCTTTCACTGCTCCATTTATGTCTGCATACCAACAATAAAAATTGTTAAACTATGATGAAAATACCAAACAGTGAAGTCTAGGGGATCAAGATCTTTAGCTTTTGTTATATGGGAGTTATGCATAAAAATGTTAAGAGAATTTATGCCCCCACCCCCCAAGTCTGTCCTGGAACCTACAAACTCATCATGATATAGACCATTGTTACTGAGAGGCCAAAAGGCAGGGTAAAATCATGACATAAAGATAGGAAACAGAGGTTCTGAAAATGTGGCACAGTTCAGATATTTGGGAATGACGATTACAAATTAATACCTGATTCAGGAGGAGATTAAGAGGAGACTGAACTTGGGTAATGCTTGCTACCATTCAGTCCAGAAGCTTTTGTCTTCCTGTCTGCTGTCTAAAAACATAAAAATTAGAATATACAAACCTATAATTTTGCCTGTGGTTCTGTATGGGTGTGCAACTTGGTCTCTGACTTTAAGGGAGAACATAGATTGAGGGTGACTGACAACATGGTGTTGAGAATATTTGGAGCGAAGAGAGATAAAGTAACAGAAGGTTGGAGAGAACTCCATAATAAGGAACTTCATAACTTGTACTCTTCTCCAAGTATGACTAGAAAGACCAAGTCAAGGGGGATGAGCTGGCCAGGGCAGGTAGTATGGATGGGGGAGAGGAGGAATGCATAGAGGATATTGGTGGGAAAGCTGGAAGGAAGACCATTGAGAAGACCAAGACATTGGTGGGTGAACAATATTAAAATAAATTAAAATGAGATACCACTTCCTTTGCTTCCATTGGCTACTTCAAAGTTCCTGTACAGAGAGTGGCCACTCCTTCATTGACTCTTTCACAGTTCCTTTCATGCTTGGACTGACTTATATCAGGCCAGATTTTCCACTTGCAATTTCCTCACCTTACCACCTGGTTCAGCTGATTCTGTGTCTGGCTTACTCTTTGATCCTTAAGATGGAGGTGTTGTGATCCTCCAAAATGTCAGGCTCTCTCTGAATTACAAGGCATTACAACCCAGAAGACAATAGTTGCTTCATGTATACAGATTTTCCAAGCTTCTAATATGTTATTAAGTATAGCAACCATATTACTACAAATGGATGTCAGTTTTGTGACAGTGGCCCAGTAATCTTCAGCATATCAGACAGTTTTATCAACAAATGTACAGTATTAAGAACTGGCATTCTGTTGAGTTTCTAGGAGCTTAAAACTTTTAGAATCATATATATGTACATACACACATAGCTTACCTGGAAAATGTGCGATTTGTCCCTTACCCCGAGCAACAATACTGGGATCTTGGTATAGAGCTGATATAAGCTCTAATGGTTTGGGAACAAGCTGCAAGTAACTGAATGTGCCCAAATCGTACTGATGCAAGATATGAGTTGTTGCTAAGCATAAATACCTAAATTTCACTCGGTTCAGATATTCTTTTGCACTGATGACCCCACTGTTTTGGGCCCACTTCTGTGTGTAAGTGTAACATAATTTTGCTGCAGCTACCTGGTCAGCACCTGGGGGTATATGATTCATCACAAAGTACATACATGCACTTGCAATTTCCAAGTTACTTATGTTATTAACACACTCCTCTATTTGATTAAGGAGTAAAGAGTCATGCGAACAAATACTCCACTTGTCAGTAGAAGTCGTCCTGATCCGCATTGTCTCTCGAACTGTAACACTACATATATTATTTTTTTCGATTCCAAGTACAGCTGACAATTCAATCCACTGCTTGTAGGTCTTAAGATTTAACTCTGGTGTCAATACAAGCAATGGTTTAGGCCTCATGAATGGCAAGAATGGAAGACGCCACTGTGAAATTTTTGGCAGAGTAAGTGACTGGGGGAAATGAAGAAGCCATTTGTCTAATTCTTCTTGTTTAGGACCCTGAACTCTTACATATTCTCTCAGAAACATGAGCAGAATTTTCTTGCCGATTAAATTATGAGATGGACAAAGTTGTTCAAGAAGCTTAATAATGTAAATATACATTTCATAATTGTAATAGTTTAGAGAATTCAAGATCAAATTCAGACATTTGACCAAACTTTCCTTATTCTCAATTAAATCAATTATATCCTGGCACTTTCTTGAAATTTCGGTTTCTGTGTTCAGCACAATCAACATTTCCTTTCCATCTACAGTTTTCTCAATCTCAAATTCAGGATCCCAGGTCACCAGAATATTTTTCAAATACAGTAGCAGACATTCCTGAAGGTCCAATTCAAAATCCTTGCAATATTCCACCACCAATGAAACTTCCACATTTTTCAACTTCATCAGAGACTGCAGTATGTGCATGTGTTGTGAAGCAGTCGATGTAAGTATTTCAATACAGTTCATTCCATGTTCAGCAAATCGTTTAGCCCAGGTACATTTCATGTGAACAGATAAAAAAAGCTTGCTGTCCAACTTGCAGTGGCTGCAGAACAACACTCCCAAATGGGCTACAGCACTGGATTTTTGGAAGTCTTGCCTGAAGGTTTCTAAAGAGCGACAGAGCCACTTAACAGCAGCATCAGTACCAAGGGCAAATAAAAGTGCAAGGCCTAATTCTATATCCAAATGTCTTGCAATAACCACTTTGCAAAGAAGGATATGTATGGATTCAGAAGCAACATGCTTTGTTTCCAAGAGCAGTGGAGATGATTGTAAATCATCTGATACTGATAGAGCCCAGGAATTTATAGAGCACCACAATCTCACTGCTCGTAGATCATGCTGCTGTTCTTGCAACTGCCTCGTCAGTTCTCTCAGTTGAAGCTGCAAATAAAACAGAACAATGTGTCAGTTGTGATGGCAAAAATATGTACCTTAATTTATAACACATTCCTACATTAGAACAATTCCAGACCACCTTGTAAACAACTGAAGGAAAAATCATCACCATGTACGAGGAACTGCAGACAAACATTACATTATGAACTGAAAGCCTTCAATCATGGACCACAAAAATTCTACTAACAAACCATATTATGAGGTCCTTTCATATGCATACTCCAGTAGAAAAATTCTAAAGGCAATGACATGTCCTGTTCTGCTCAAGCAAAGAATGGAAGACAGAGAGATTCCAAAGAAAATTCTAACATACAACCAAGAAAGAAAATGGAACACAGAACACCCATAGTTAAGCTGGAGAGATCACCATACATTTCACGAGGATGGAACAGACCATGTATGGCCTAATCCATGAAAATGATGTTGACGTTTACTCTGAGTTCTGTGTTAATATGCAATGCAATGGACAAATAACAGAAATGTGTTTTGACACATTTGTGGTCTGCTCTCTTTTGAGTATCAAGAAAGAATAATGATTCCTGCCATAAAGAAAGCGATATGAATTGTATTTTGGACGCTATATCAGTGACCAGGGCAAACGCTGGGCTCCTCACATTTGCTGTTCAATGTGTGCTATGAATCTCAAAGCACGACTTACTAGAAAACAACATGCTATGCCATTTGCTGTACCCACAGATCGGAGAGAAACAAGAAACCATATATCTTGCTGCTACATTTGCTTGACTGATATTTTTGGACACACATCTAAAAACAAACACTCCATCAAATACCCAAATTTGCCACCAATTTTGAGACCAGTGGCACATATTTGGGAGTTAAGTGTACCTGAAAAACCAAAGTAATGAACCTTGAGGATGGATTTGAGTGACAAAAAAATGGATCAAGATGATATTACGAGTACATTACATTGCAGTCCATGAATCCAAAGTTAGTTAAAATGACTGCAGGATGTGGAACATGTCAAATAAATACAAAACATATGTACAGTCCCAATGGAATTCTCACACAAGAGAAACCAAAAATACACAGTGACTACACACAAGGCTATTTAAAGATACATAAGTTATTTTCTAGCAACAGGTATTCATCAATAGAGTAGAATGAATGTGTATTTAAGTATCCTTTCAGTGCTATTTTAAATGATGCCTTTTCATTCATAAGACCTTTGAGATCAGATGGCAGGTTATTAAAAAATGTTGATCCCAGCATAATATGCGCTTTTCTGAAAGCATGAGAGGTTAGCAATTGGTTTATGATGACAGTGTTTGTGTCTTGTGTTAACACTGTGTACATCTGCATTTGTCTGAAAATGTTCTTCGTTATTTGTAATGAAGTTTATTAATGAATATATATTCATAAGGCAAAGTTAAGATCTGTAGTCTCTTAAATAGATCTCTACAGGAATTACAGGATTTGACACCCATAATGATTCTACACCCTCATTGGTGTCTCCACCTTATCGTGGTGAGGGGATTTGAGTATGCCAAGGACCCTGAGAGCTATACCAGTGGCAGCGTAGCTACTGGCAGGGCCTCCCTTGCTGGACAGGTAAAAGGGTAGACGAAGAGAGACATCAAAAACCAAAAACTGATGCCGGAAGCAGC
>NW_019738348.1:726279-755499 GCF_002891405.2 Cryptotermes secundus
TCTTGAATCAAGCAGGCAAACTGGAGAATTTGAAAACAGAAATGCAGAAGAATGAGGTGTCTGTTCTAGGTGTCAGCGAAGTGCGGTGGAAAGGACAAGGTGAAATAAGAAGAGGTGATTATACAGTATATTATTCCGGAGGTGAANAACGGGCTGAAAGAGGTGTGGCAATAGTGGTGCATAAAAGTGTAGTGAGGAGTGTTGTTAAGAAGATTGTTTGTAATGACAGAATTATTGCTCTGAAGTTAAAGGCGGAACCGGTAGATATACTGATTATGCAAGTGTACATGCCAACATCAGAGTATGAAGATGATGAAGTGGAAAAAGTATATGACACAATTGTAGAAATTGTTCAGGAAGATGGAAGAGGTGACACAAACAGCATCATATTAGGAGCCTGGAATAGCACTGTTGGAGATGAATCATATTAGAATATTGCTGGATCACATGGACTAGGAAGATGGAATCACAGGGGTCAAATGCTTAATGTTACCAACACTTGGTTCAAGAAGCCAAAGAGAAGACTTTACACATGGTAGGCACCTGGGGATTGGAGGCAGCATCAGCTGGACTACATCCTTGTGAAACATCGATTCGGAAACAGTGTGAAGGATGTGAAGACGGTGCCTGGGGCAGATATTGACTCTGACCACAACTTACTGGTTGTCAAGTTTCGAACCAGGTTGAAGAAAATTATAAGATTCCAAAAGCGCAGACCTAGATGGGATTTGGAAAAGTTATATGCTCAAAGACAAAGCGTGCAGGAGACCCTAGAAGAGAAACTCAGTGTAACTGAGAGTGAAAGCGGAAATGCTGAAGTGCAGTGGAACAATATTAAAAAAAATGCATGTTAGATACTATTAGTGAATTGGTTGGTAAAGTTGAGAAGATAGCAAGAAAACCATGGGTTACACAGGAGATGATGAGTAAAATGGAATAGCGAAGGAAATGGAAGAATGTAAACAATGAAGAAGGCACGAGGAAATACAGGAGACTGAGGAATGAATTGAAAAGAGCCATGGACAGGGCCAAAAAGGAATATCTTGAGAAGATATGTAATGAGATTATGGAATTTGAAAGGACAGGATGTTATGATTTGATGTACATGAAGACAAAAGAACTAGGATGGAAAGAGAATCATGGGATTCAAAATGTTGGCATCGAAGACTCCCAGGGGAATAGAATAGTAGATCAGAGGCAAGTGCTGAAAATTTGGGAAAATTATATTTCAGAACTATATGATCGACCTAATCGGCCAGAAACCTTAGAAGTTGAACCGGAAGAAGAAGTAGATACAGACGAGAAAGGACCATATATTTTACAAAGTGAGGTGGAAAAAGCTATCAAGGAAATGAGGAAGGGAAAGGCTACAGGAGATGATGATGTACCTGGAGATGTGCTCAAGTTACTGGGAGAAGGTGGTTTGAAAACACTGACAAAACTAATGAACACCATATATGAAAGTGGAGAGTGGCCCAAGGACTTTACAGAAGTTACAATGATTGCCTTAAAGAAAAAGACAAAAGCTACAAAATGCAGCGACCATCGCACAATAAGTCTTATTGCACATACAGCAAAGATAATAGCAAAGATACTTAAAAGAAGAATTGAAAGGAAAATAGAGGATGTACTTGGAGAAGATCAGTTTGGATTTAGAAGAGGAAAAGGAACCAGGGATGCAATTGGGATGATGAGAATTATAGCGGAACGAACTTTGGAGATAGATGAAGAACTGTGTGTTTGCTTCATAGACTGGCAGAAGGCATTTGACCGGGTAAACTGGACCAAATTAATGCAGATCCTGAAAGAAACAGGTATCGATTGGCATGAAAGAAGATTGATTAGCAAATTGTACATGGATCAGAAAGTTAGAGTACGACTGGACAGGGGGGAGACAGGAAGTGTGCAGATTGGAAGAGGAGTTCGACAAGGATGCTGTTTATCACCAATTCTGTTCAACTTGTACAGCGAATGCCTTACCAAGGAAGCTCTGGATGGGCTTGGAGACTTCAAATTAGGAGGGCAAATTATTCAAACTGTGAAATATGCAGATGACCTTGTGTTAATGGCTAAGGAAGAAACTGTGCTACAGGGCATGATTGATAGACTAATTGAAATTGGAAGGTGCTATGGCATGGAAATGAATGTGGAGAAAACAAAAGTAATGAAAATTTCGAGACAACCAACCGCAGTCACAATAAAGATAGACCAAAAACAACTGGAGAATGTGAAATGTTTTAAATATTTGGGTAGCTTGTTAACAGATGATGGAAGGTGTACTTGTGAAATTAAATCTAGAATTGCCATGGCAAAAGCTGCATTTAGGAAAAAGATGATGAATCTTTTTACCAGTAAATTGGGCTTAAATTTGAGAAAGAAACTAGTGAAATGCTACATTTGGAGCATGGCTTTGTATGTGGCTGAAACTTGGACACTTAGGGCAGTAGATCAGAAACACCTGGAAAGCTTCGAAATGTGGTGTTGGAGAAGGATGGAGAAGATCAGTTGGACCAATTATGTGAGAAATGAAGAAGTGTTATTTAGAGTCTGTGAGCAGAGGAATATCCTACATGAAATAAGAAAACGGAAGGCTAATTGGATTGGTCATATCTTACGCAGTAACTGCCTTCTAAAAGAAGTTACTGAAGGAAAGATAGAGGGGAGGATATAAGTGACCAGAAGACGAGGGAGAAGTCGTAAGAAGATGCTGGATGACCTTGGGGACAGAAGAGGATATTCTCATTTGAAGAAGAAAGCCGCATTAAGTGGAGGAACTGTTTTGGAAGAGACTGTGGACCTGTCGTCTGACAGATCACTGATGAATGAATGAATGATTCTAACAATTTTCTTTTGAAATGTAAATACCTTTTTACTGTCAGATGAATTACCCCAGAAAATTATTCCATACTTAATTAACGTTCCTTGAATGCCAAAAAAAAATGCAATCTAATTAATAAAATTTCATGATTTACACAGTCAAGAACCTTTGTCAAGTCACAGAATATTTCACCAACATGCATTTTTTGATTAATAGATTTCAACACACTGTCTGTTAACTTTTTCAATGGAAATTCCTTTCCTAAAGCCAAACTGTTCTGGGACTGGTATATTGTTACTCTGAAAATAATGGCTTAACCTATTGTGCATAACTTTTTCAAGTACTTTAGAGAAAGTAGTTAGCAGTGAAACTGGCCTGTAGTTTGACATACTAGTCTTGTCCCCTTTTTATAAAGTGGTCTTACTACTGAAATCTTAAGACGATCAGGAAAGATTCCTGTGGATAGTGAGTGATTACAGATGTGATTTAATGGGCTACTGATTAGAGATGCACAAACTTTTAAAATTTTACTTGTTATTCCATCATAATCCGAAGACTTTTTTGTTTTTACAGAATGTATTATACTTTTTATTTCAGTTTCAGTGGTTGGAATGGTTTTAATACCAGAGGATTTTCTAGGAAATACCTCTCTTAAGAACGAAATGACATTATCTCCCACTTCCTGATGCACGTTTAGATTTTCTGTAATTGTTAGAAAAAAAGTATTGAAGGCATCTGCAATTTCTACTGGGTCCTCAACTTTTTCATCATTTATAAGGAGAGATGGTATCTGTTCAGTCAGATGTGATTTTCCTGTTTCATGTTTTATTATATTCCAGGTTGTTTTTATCTGATTATTTGTTTTTCCTATAAGCCTACAGTAATGCTGCCTTTTAGCCTCTTTTATAACTCTACTCAGGATTTTGCAATACCTTATGTAGTATGCTCTCATGTAGGGATTATTACTGCTCCTGCTGTCTACATACAGACACCTTTTATGTTTACAGATATTTTTATTCCTTCTGTAATCCAGTGGTTTTTATTCTACTTATACTTTTATTCTGCATAGGAAAACTGGCTTCAAAGATATTTAGAAAANGATTTTCTAGGAAATACCTCTCTTAAGAACGAAATGACATTATCTCCCACTTCCTGATGCACGTTTAGATTTTCTGTAATTGTTAGAAAAAAAGTATTGAAGGCATCTGCAATTTCTACTGGGTCCTCAACTTTTTCATCATTTATAAGGAGAGATGGTATCTGTTCAGTCAGATGTGATTTTCCTGTTTCATGTTTTATTATATTCCAGGTTGTTTTTATCTGATTATTTGTTTTTCCTATAAGCCTACAGTAATGCTGCCTTTTAGCCTCTTTTATAACTCTACTCAGGATTTTGCAATACCTTATGTAGTATGCTCTCATGTAGGGATTATTACTGCTCCTGCTGTCTACATACAGACACCTTTTATGTTTACAGATATTTTTATTCCTTCTGTAATCCAGTGGTTTTTATTCTACTTATACTTTTATTCTGCATAGGAAAACTGGCTTCAAAGATATTTAGAAAAATATTGTGACGTTATTGCACTATGGAGGACATCCCCTCCCCCGCCAGGGGTGAAGTAACGACATCGGAGCGCTGTCACTACTACAGTAACAGGTCAATCAACACTCTGCCACCTTCCCTGCAGTGACTTACCAGGGGATGCCGCGGTTGCTATGCAGCAGTAAACAACTCTCGATAGCATTCCCAGCAACACCTGTAAACACAGCGACTAGGCAACAAGGAAGCGAGGCGCTTTCCCGTTGTCTGGTTGAGGGTTTATAAGAGAACTGCACTGTCTAAGGAGTCAGAATGTAGCAGCCGCCAAAGACAGCTGAAATATAGCAGCCGCCGGAGTCAGTTGCACTCTAGCATTCGCCGGAGGAAGTAATTGTGATACTGCCAATGGCAGTAATTGTATACATGTATGAGTGAATGGGGAATAAATTCGCTATATTCAATATGGCGTAAAGTTATTTGTCGCGTGTTATACACCCAACACGTGACAATATATAGAAAAGAGTTAAACTTATAATTTGTATCCTTATTTTTGAAAACAGGTTTCCACGTTTCATTTTCTAATAGATGTTGAAATTGAGCAATGGTTTCAATATTTATTTTTCTGGTTCTCTCTTTCAAGGGTGTTGAATTTACTTCCACAATAATATTATTTACTCTAAGAAATTGAGCATCATGGTCAGAAAGGCTGTTAACTATAGAAGATGTACAAGAAGAGCTTAACCTTGCATTATCTATAAAGATATTATCAATGGCTCTGCTTGAGGAATTTTGAACTCGTTGCAAAATTCACTGCGTGTGACAGATTGTATGTCCTTATTAAAGAGTTTACTTGTTTTTTCTGTTTTCATTTAAATAGTTTATGTTTATGTCTCCACAGATTATATGGATTGTGATAAAGGATATGTGCTACAAAATCAAGACAACGCCCATTAAATATATGAAGCTGAATTATGTGACCTCATATGAGACTTACTTGTTATTCCACTCTACTTGAAGACTCTGTTCCATCATATCACAAGACTTTTATCCAAGAGCTAGAATAAACATGAATCAACAACTAATCATGATATAGTATCATGAACTTCTAAGGCATGTGTAGGTAAAGCAGCAGAGAGCAAGTAATTGTATGAAAAACTGTTAGGAAAATCAAACCCAGTAAAATTATAATACCAGTACTGTTGTTAAAAAATTGTTTGCAAAACAGCTGTGAAAGAAGCTGCATAAGGATTATTCCAAAACATAATCTAATTTCCAGAATTTGTAATGCAATCCTGACACAGAACCAGCTCTATCACTGATAACAGTGTCTATATTCAAGCATTTTCTACATTCCAAACAGTGTAAATAACACAGTGGCACATAATTGGGTACTGAGAGTACATGCAAGCCTGAAATGCCATCCTGACAGTAATGCTCATTAAATGCAATTCAAAATCATGTTTTCATAATGAAATGTACCCTTACGAACGTCACATTTTAAGAATTTCTATGAAAACCAAGTAATTAATGTAACAGAAAATTATAATAGTTATGATAAGAAATAAATCAAAATGTGGACTATATGAACAGTAATAACACACAATGACTGAAAAATAATTCTTACAATATGCAATGTTTCAATCTTACAAATTATAAATCACTCCGTCCAATGTGACCGTAAGTTTTTTACTACATAAAAACTTAACACCCTTACATGCTTCGGTCTCTGTGGACCATCTTCAGAGGGCAAACATCACTACAAATAGGAAACCACTATCACATAATTTGTTTACACGCAAAGTACGTACACTTATATGTTACAACACACAGTACACAGAATAGAACATTTCATAAACACAGCAGTTTCCTGGGAATGTAAGTTTTAAAAAATTGTATAAAATTCCTTGATGCTAATTAAAAGTTTTTTAGATTGTCAATGATTAAAATTCGTAAACCATGCAGGCTCGTGTTCGAACACGACTCAACAGGGCTGATAGCACGCAACGTTACCAGTAGGGTATGGCGACAGTAGAAATTAAAAGGGGGACACACAATGGACCAATAACTGGTCTAAGTGCATGGGGAAACCCACCACCTCTAATAATACAATACAATACAATACACTACTACTTAACAATTATTTGTAATGAGAGCAATAAGAACTGGTGAACAGAAATTTTCATCATCTGCAGCTTTTAACATAAAAGTATAACTTAACATGCAAATATGTACATCATTGCATTCTTGCACCAAAGATAGTATAAGGTATGGAAATTCTTGTAGATTCCAGATTTCAAAACACAATATAAATTAATTATATACATACAGTTATATGACTATTATCCAGCTGACCAGGTACATGAGACAGCATGAAGAACAATTCCTTTAGGAATAAAATTACTTGATTGCTATTAGAAATAATGGCAGGATCTTTATAAATAGGTGTAAAGTTCCATCTGATCAGAATATCTTGTGCCTTTGATTTCAAAACTTTGAAAACATCACTGCCTTCCTCATAGGAAGCTGTTAGATACTGTGTGCAATGAACCCAATGGAGAAGTTCCAGCCAGGAAGGTAAGGCATCTAGCAACATACAGATAAAAGCAAAATATTACAAAAAATAACTGCTTGATTTATTAATATTCAATAACATGTTTTCACTCCAAAAAGTAAAAGTAAAGTAAAAGTGGAGCAATACAATGTATAAGAATTAGAAAAGTACTGTTTTCTAGAAAGTAACATCATGCAGTCGGCAGTTACAGTCAGGTAAAGTTCAGGAATGTTTCAGAGGAACATCAGCGAACTTCTATAGCACCACACAGCATTACATTCCAGAAGACACTATTCTTCATAGACTCCACTCAACATTTAAATCAACATTCAACATTTAAACATTTCTTCTGTGTACTTACCTAAACTGCACTTTGCACATGCGTTACTTGCAATGCTATATACTAACTGCACAGCTGCACCATTCTGAGATGCAGTAAAACTTGTTTGTAAGCAGTGCAACACCATGATAAATAGTTTCCTACATGCAGATTTTAAAAGAAAATCAAAGTGCTGCATATTCCTGCAAAAAAATATAGTAGTAGTAGTAGTAGTAGTAGTAGTAGTAGCAGCAGTAGCAGCAGCAGTAGTAGTAGTAGTACTGGAACAGCAGCTGCAGTACTAGTATGTATTTGGATTTATTTGTGGGTTACTTAAGAAACTTTCAGTACCTAGACTATAAAGCATCAAATGAATGGATGACAGATGAAAGATGATTTTGAAGGCAGCAGTCATGGCCTAATAAAAGAACAATCCCAGAATTTGCCTGGAGAGACTGAAGAAACAATGAAAAACCTCAGTCAGGATAGCTGATGGCTCAGCTGAGGTTTGAACTGAGCAGATCCAGAATATATGTGAAGAGTGCTACCACTATGTGGTGGTGGTGGTGGTGGTGGCGGCAGCAAGCAGTAACACTGATGTTAATGAGTACTATTATCTGGGATATGATGCTGTGTTGTGTGACAAAAGTTCAACTTCTACTAGAATGCACAGCTTCAGTCACCGCTACGTGAATCTCATAATCAACATCGGTAATGATCATCTACAACTAGCAGTAGTGACAAAATTGATGATCACTGTTCCTTTTATGTTTTAGTCCATAATCTACATCAGTGTTTTTCAACCGTTGGGCCACGGTCCAGTACTGGGACCTGGCATCAATTATACCAGGTCCATGTCTTATAGAAAAAAGAATTTACTGGGCCATGGCCTGACAAAGGTTGAGAACCACTGATCTACAACATCAAACCTATGTCCTATAAATTAACATAATCATGATTAACAGGGACACTAATGGAATGTAATACAGTGTCCATTGAAAGGTATCCATAATAAAATAATTATATCTCACAGAGCTTTCATTATACACATTTATGGGTTACACCACTACAAAGGGAAGCTATCAGAGTTTTTTCTGAGTATATAACTTTCACAATAAAGTTCCATGTGGGCTCCCCTGGTGGCACGACAAATATCCAGATGATATTCGACCTCGTTCCATGTTGCTTGAAGCATGTTTGGTGTTACGATAGCCACAGCATCCCTTATACGGGCATTCAGGTGTTTTAGATCATTGAACTTAACCTGGTAGACAATGTTCTTCACATAACCCCACAAGAAAATATTCAGTGGGGTTAAATCTGGCAGCCTAAGAGGCCAAGCGATTCATCCACTTCTGCCAATCTATCTCCCAACCATCACTCTATCCAAGTGATTCCTAATATGGTGGCAGAAATGTGGCAGTGTATGCACATAAGCCGGGCATGGAAAAAACTTCAAAAGAGTTCTTCCTTTCCGATGACATAAACCGGATATGCGTATGACAATTACTTCTTGAGATATGTTTTATTTTTGATACCGTTCATCTGGACATCCTATATGTTTTCCAACTGCATCTTACATCTCTAAATACAAAAATGAATATAATGACACCATTTCAAGCATCTGATGTATCACCTTCATCTATGATTCACTCAACTCATAGTGGCTTTTTCTCCATTACAACGTTAAATGACCTTATGTAATGAAATGCAGGTCTATGTTATGAGACAAAATTTGAGAATCATGATCTGGCCAACTTCAAGTATTAATTTTACATATACATCAACTAAATATGCAGACTTATTATAGTGGAATTTCATTTGAGCACTGCCCCCTATCTTATGTATCACCCAAGTGATTTTATAACCCCTTCACTATTCATAACATTCTCCTTTCTCAGGAACACAAACTCCTGATGGATGTTTTCAGGCAGAATGGCTACAATGACCAGCAGATCCACAGAGTCCTCAACCATCATCCAAATATCAGTCAGCCTGATGATAAACCAGACTCAGTCGCCTTCCTGCCCTATGGTGGGACTATATTCAACCGAATCAGCAGAGTGCTGTCCCAGCACAACGTCAGATCAGTGGGCCTGCCTCCCAAGAAATTATCTAGTTTCCTCCAGCTGGGCGAAGATAACCTGGGAATAAGGTCACCGGGTGTATACAGAGTCCCCTGTGAGTGCGGCAAGGTCTACATTGGGCACGAGCACACAAGGTTGAAAGAAAATCAGCGGCACATCCGTCTTGAACATCCAGACAAGTCAGCTGTGGCTGAACACAGCAACGACTTGGGACACTGCATTCAGCTTCACAATACCTCCGTCCTCACTACAAAGACCCAATACGTGGACTGGATCATTAGGGAGGCCACTGAGATTGAGCTGCATCCCAACAATATGAACAGAGGTGGGGTTTTGTCTCAGCAAGTCACGGACACCTCTCATCTCCTCCCTCAAGAAACCTCCAGAACACGATACCAGATCCACATGGCTACGCAGGTCGATACACAGCCAGCAGCTTAGCCCCGAGGCTACTGGGTCAATGCTCTCCTGGCAAACCTACCTTTCCCTCCCTGACACAATTCTATACCTGCTCTGGCCCGCTACTTGCTGGTTCATCTCCACACACCCTTCCCCCCCTTTCTTTATTTCCCATATGGCCTACTCTCCCTCCCTTCCTGTTCTTATATAGCTGGGTGTTTTCAACTGGTCATTTAGTCTGCAGCCACCTGCTCACAGTGGTTCCTTGCTTGCAAATTTTTCTTTCTTCTTTCTTCTACCCCGAAAATGGAGGTGGTACGTTCCTCCGAAACATCAGTTTATACTATGTCTACATGGTGCCACATCCCAGAAGACGGTATTCTTCACCAAGGTTTAATTTTCGCATACACAATGTGCCACAGCGACAACTACATTATATACCTACCAGTCAATATGACAGCAACCAGTCAAAACATTTTGTGACATGACAGCTGAAAGCCAGAATAGTGGAGTCAGAGTAGATGTTCACTGCTAGGAAACAACTTGGTAAACAGGTTTCCATGGCAACAAATAAGCAACAATCGAGGCATCGTTGAGCTATAACAATGGAATCGGTGTTTTCTGTTGGATCCACCCCAATGCTATATAATGAGGATCCCACGCCAGCTGAGAGAATAACTAAAGGAGTCCCTTAAGACGGCAGTAGAAGATGATTGAGAAAAGATGGCAACTGAGAGTTAGCTGAAAGTCTGCCTGTGTAGAGAAGACTTGGCATGTCATTTGTAGACTTTATGTGTACTGTAGTTACAGTGAGACTGTTACAAAAATGTTGCCAGGATATGACTAATGGAGACTGAGAACCCTAGTGTGAGTGTGCAACATTGAACTATAAAGTGCGTAGATCAGCGAAAGCGCTGTAGCATTTGTAGTTACGAGGTGAGTGCATTAAGTGGTCAATAAACCCAATATCCAATCCAAACCCCAGCTAATAATCACAAATACATATGACAATATATAAAACAAAATTGAATAATTAGTTTTAGAAAATATGGAACAACTCTTTATGTTTTAAGTGCATGCTCTCAAAGTTTTTGAGGACAAGTTTTCTTTGCAGACATCCAAAGAGTATATTCAGGTTCAATCCAGGTATGGCAAAGATGCCTAATGTGGCTGTCACTACACCTCTGGCAATTCTCTCATAGATGTCTCACATCAAAAATTTTCTTGGGATTCAGAATATTTTTTCACACATCCACACATGAAAAAATTCAATGACGTGAGAGACTGACTGCCTGAAAGAAAGATTATAGGTTCACTTCTTCCAATCATGTGATCAGAAATCCAAGCATGAAGATAAAGGAGAACACGAAGACTGAATTACAGTAGGGTCCTTGACTACAAAACAACTGCAGCTGAATTGAATCTGAGGTTCTGATAGTCACAGCATGCAGGATACTACCCTCTGGGTCATAATTCTATGTAGTTTCGTAGCAGTTCACTAGCATTTAAGAGGAATGTACTGCCTCCATCTTCAGAGCAAAACAGTAAGCTACCTCGCTGATTTCTTGCTTTGCTTACTCTGTGACCCAGATGATGGAGTGGTATGTCCCTCCGGAATATCAGTGGACTTCTACTGAAGTACATGAAGTTACAACCTGAAAGAACATACTCTTCAATTGCAGCTGCATTTTCACTTTCACACTTAAATTCATTTGTGGGAAAACAAAATTTGTGTCATTGAATTTTTGTAACAAACTGAACATAATTTTGAATGTTAAAACTAGAAGTTTGTCACTGACCTTGTACTATCTGGTACTGCAAGGAATAATATTCCAGGTGTAAACAGTTGTCTCACAATCTGAATGACAATACAGTAGAACTTGGTTATAACGTCATCAAAGGGACCTAAAAATAGTGTCATTATAAACGAATGTCGTTGTAACCGAAATGGGCACTTCCACAGTAGCCTTATGTTAGGCACGTAAAAATCTACCAAAAACCGAGTTAAAATGTTGCATTTTTTAGTGAAATACGTAGTTAAGTACAGACTAACGTAACATTAACGTGGAATTGCCCAAATGTGTAATATCAAAGACATATTACAGCGCTTTTCACTGACAATACACACCGCACTAATACTGTATATTAAAGGTAGGCCTACTCACCAAATTACAGTAGATTACATCAATTGTTGTGCCTTACTGTACCTAGATACGAGTACAGTAATCAGTTATCTTCATCTGTTTCCTGTTACTTGCCCAATACACACTTTCTAAATTACGTTCAATGTCCATATCAGAGAAATTCAGGAATGAAAATGACGTTACATACGAGGTTGATGCATTTGTGCATGTCGTACTAAGCAAGGTATAAAAACAGTTGCTTTATGAGGAATTAGTTCGTACCATTGAATATTTGACGCAATAGACAAGGTGTCGCAGAAACCGATGTTGCTATAACCAAGTTTTACTGTATTTGGTTCTCAGAGCATTTCTTAATTGCTACTTCAGTGATGAAGCTTCTTACAATATCCAGTCTTCCATGTTTATTTCCCTATAGGTTTCCAAAGACCTCGTATGAATAAAAAATTGCATGATGCTCAAGCCTGGCTATGAACTGTTTCTCTGTATGTATATAATAAGATCGTGAGTGGAAGTGGGTTAGAATATTTCCACTGCAACCCTGTGAGTCATAGGTGACAGAAAGCAAACCTGATGCCTTGGGGTATAACTGGGCCACCCTGTCACTGGAGGACATAATTACAAAGACCTGATCCTCCAGGTTGGGAGTTGGACACAAGACTGAAAACTTTTCTCTGTAGAAATTTCCTGTTACAAAATCCAAAGAAATGAAAATTGGATGGTCTAATTCACAACAGAACAGACAAGTCTGGCACAATCTTGTAAGGAAAGCTATGATTAAAAAAAGCACTGTTATACTGCTGCTGCTGCTGCTGCTGATGTACGTAAGTGTCACTAGATAAAATAATGCTTGGATACAATTCCCCCATCAACAAACTAAATTGCATCATAATGTCAACCAAACAAGGCATGAGATTATGATAAACAGTGTCACTATGAAGTTAAAATATGAAGCACATCACTGAAACACCAAGATCACCAACGGAATGTGAGCTTACATGTGCAGACTAACTAAAAACACTTCATCAACAAAACCTTACCTCATAAAACTGCAGAGAAGTGAAAAATTTTCCAACTCAATGGCTTTATGGGCCATTTCTAAGAGCCCTTCTTCAACAGGTAACTGTAATAGGAGTGTCAATTTTCTCACTTTGCAGTAAATGTCAAATGGATCATCTGTTGTACTCAAAATATTGTGTATACATTCCTTTAATATTTTAGAACATGCCTGGACATGACTGTAATCTTTCAGTGATACTCTTTTCCCAAACTCCAAATGAAGCAAATGCATGTATCTAACTTCTTGAAGTGGGATATCATCGAGAAATTTATCACCAACGATGCAAGCAGCCTTTGAAAGTCTTGAACCTAGGGAGCCCAATGCCTCCATATATGAGGTACAAACATCCTGATGCAAACAGTTCTGGAGGTAACTGTGAGCCCTGAAAACTATCCTCTGGCAGCATTTAATGATCAGCTCAGCCTTCAGGCTATCCAGTACCTCCAATGCTTGCTTCTGTTTCCCTGCTTCCAGATAGTGTTGAATGCAAATAATGTAAGTCTCTTCTAACAACTTTGTACTTATATTGGCAAATTTCAAAGCATCTTGCACCATGCTGTCACTGCCCTTTTTGAAGATTAACTGAATATGATGAATTAAGCCAAAGAGCTAGAAAAGAAATTAGAAGTAAATTCAATTTAAATTTTACATAACATTTCAGATTAATGAGTTTTTGGACTTTATTCACAGCCTATTATTCTGAGGGAACACAACTTTTCAAAAACAGGATCTGTTTTCTTCCTCAGGAGAGGGTGGAAACCAGCTACTCTGCTGAGTCTGTTATAATTAGCTACCCTCAATCACTGAAAAACATAAGCCAGTCAGCCATTAAAATTAGATGTAAAGTCACCATTTAAGTACACAAGACTGCATCACCAAAATAAAATCTTAAGTGCCCACATGCTAGCTAACAAAATCAAAACTAAAACAAGAAATACTCCATACCATCAACATAGAGCCATACAACAAGAAATGGTCAGAAATAGGAAAACTTTGTGAAATTAACAGCAAGAAACCCAGAAAAGAAGCTGTTGCAAATTTTTGATTGAATACAGGACATGACTGCCTTGCAGCACATCTTTGTAAGATAGGAATATATAATACAGATGAATGTACACTGTGCAACTTGCCAGGATCATCTATGGGAAAATAACACCTCCTTCAATGCCCTAATCTTAACAAGGAGATTCAACAAAGCAAGAACTTGAGTGCTATCTACTGGGAAGCAAGAAGCAAAATGGGTTAAATGATCCCCAATTCAGCCATTGGAAACCAAACAACCAACTTTAGAATTTGTATGTAAGCTGAAAGTATCCCTGGGCTTTAATAAATTAACACATTCAGGACCGGAGGGGCCAATTGGCCCTCTACGTTTCTATAGCGTTGCGGACCGGGCGGGCCAATTGGCCCTTTTCTGATGCGTTATGTTGCAACTGACTATATCTCGCTGTGTGGGCATGTTGCATCATAACTACTGCGTAGTTGACCTCAGGAATGTTTGCTAGCTTAGCCAGTAACATGATCACGTTCATTTCCTGTCACACCCTAAAGAAAAAAGCCTTTGTTCGAGTCCAAGCTTCCACGTATGAACCAGGAAGTGAGCAGTGCAACATGGATCAGAGATGAAAGCAGTTGCAGGCGAAGCGTTCTCTTGGAGAACAAGAAATATTAGATTTGTTCTCCGATGAGCTATCAGATTTGCCAACTGCTTCATCTTCTGATAGCGAGGCCAGCCTCAGTGAAAGTGAAAGTGACAGTGACAGGGGCCACAGGGCCCCCCAAAATATTGTGTCCAGTGAAAGTGAGAGCTCCGATGAAAGTTTCCAGAGATATCACATGTGCAAGCACTTCTAGGAGCTCTGGTAAGTGTTCTCCAAAAATTTTAGTTCATAAAATTAATTAGGAGATTTTATATTAATTTTTAAAGTGAACAGTGCACAAGTTAGGGTGCTAGGCTTAAAAACCCCGGTCCCCAGGATGATTTAAATATTTAAACAACCGGTCCGCAATGTGTTAAAAACCACACTATGAAGACAACATTGAAGGGTAGAGGAATAGTTCCACCTCAGCTCTAGAAGCAGGTAAGTGGCCAGCTTCACACCCCTGCCACTTCACCCCCAGGCAAAAAGCCCTGGTATCCACTGTATAGGATGCTGGGTGGGCACCAGAGCCAGCCTGAACATTACAGAGAAGAGAAAATTCTCTTTTGCCTGATGGGAATTGAACCCTGACCCCTTGGTTGTCCAGCCTCTAGCTTAGTCACTAAACTGACTGAGCTATCCCTGCTCCTATGAATAAAAATTTAAATTGTCAAAACCATATTTTTCAAGTTAAAACATTATATTAAAGTTTGCTGATGTGAACCATTATTAAACGCATCATTCTTGAAAGCTAGTGTCAAACCATAATGTGTATTCATGCCTCATGCTTGTTCCTTACAATGTCAGCAGGGTGACTTTCAGCATTGCTGCGTGGTTCTTGTGAGGTGAAGTGTTAGACTGTTGGACAGTCAACTTCATAAATCGTAAAGTTTCCTTTAATATCTGATACCCCCCTGAAGTAGGTCATTTAAGACTGATACAAGCCAATGTATCAGTAGCATTTAATCAGCATTAAGAAATTAAGTGGATATACTTAGATGGTGACTTCACACCTTAGTTTAATATACAACATATTGTACATTGACAGAATGAACCCAATCCAACTTGGTCAACTATGAGGGCCGTACTGAAAGTCATAAGCAACAATTTTTTGTAAAGTAACATGCTTTATTATTGACAAACCAAATACACCACCTCAATCTACAGACCTTTCTTTATTTTTCCACATAATCATCACTTCTTTGTACACATTTCCCCCAGCGTTCTGGGAGTTTGAAAATTCCCCTCCTGTAAAATTCCATTCCAGCCATCCAAAGACACTGACGCACTGTTTTCTGAATTCCTCCCTTGTCTCAAAACGTTGTCCACGCAACTGATCCTTCACAAATCCGAAAAGATGCTAGTCGGAGGGTGCCAGATCAGGGCTATAGGAGGGGTGTGGAAGAACTTCCCACCCCATCTTTGCAATTGCTTCCAATGTGAGGCGAGCGGCGTGGGGGCGAGCGCTGTCATGCAGGATGATGATGTTTCGTCCCGGACGTTTATCGCGCAATGCACGATGGAGCTTGTGCGTCTGGACATAACGAGCTGCACTGATGGTTTGCCCAGGTTCCAGGAATTCAGCCAGAATAAACCCCTCTGCATCTCAGAAGACTGTGCCCATCACCTTCGCAGCTGATGCCACTGCCTTTGCCTTCTTTTTTGATAGAGAATGCAAATGATGCCATTCCATACTCTGCCGTTTCGTTTCAGGCTCAAAATGGTGAAACCGGCTTTCGTCACTTGTCACAATACAGAGCAAAAAATCATCGCCTTCATGTTGATATCTCTGCAGCAGTTCTGAGGTGATGGCTTTTCACTGACTTTTGTGATCTTCGGTCAATAACCGTGGGACCCAACGAGCACAAACTTTCCTATAGCCAAAACTTTCAATCATCTCCTGTACTGCACTGTGCCCTATTCCAAGTTTTCGGGCTATTGTGTCCACAGTCACATGCCTGTCATCTTCAATGATCTCATCCACTCTTTCCTTGTTGCATTCAGCTGAGGCTGTTCAAGGACGACTGCTCCGAGGTTCATCTTTGATGCTGGTGTTCCCATCTTTAAAATGTTTCACCCATCTTCGAACACTGCTCACACCCATGCACACACTTCCATAAGCACGCTGAAGTCTCTAGTGAATTTCTGCAGCAGGGATTTCCTCTTTCACAAGAAATTCTATGACAGCACACTGGCGAAACGACATATGGTTGTCGGTCATTTTGTTAGGAGTGATACTGGTCATGAGATGCAAGCTATTGACGTCACAAGACACTCAAGGTTAACACAACAGCTGGTTCCACCTACCATACTCTCTTTCTTCTGCTGTTCCCAGGTTGCATGCAAAAAAAAGTTGCTCAGGACTTTCGGTACGACCTATATCTATATCTAAATACACATCTAGAATAAGGTTTTGTCAACAGGAGATAATAAACCTGAATTCTGCAAGCTGAAATTAACAGTAGATATAGGAAACAATGAATGAGACTTCACAAATTGTCTAAAAAAGCCAATCAGCCAGCCTAACTTGGAAATGTAACGCACATGGAGCCTGCTTCGCAGCAACAAGGTTACCAATTTACAGAGAATATCAGCATGATGTGGTAGGCTTTCAAAATTACGATTTTTGTTTGAGTGTTCCTTCCTTCAACTATTCGTAGGTGAGTGTCATATAGCCTGCAAATTTCAATTTTCTTCTGTATCACGAGTTTTTTGGGTTAGGTATGCAGTTTGGTTTCATGGATTTCTTTTCTACTTCCTTTCCCGTCTTAGTTTTAGGTGTTCAGAGATATTTCCACAATTTTTATGCTATATTTTCTCATTATTTCCTGTCGAGAAACCCTAGTCCAAGGAGCAAGCACAGGTGTAAAAAAAAACAGATCCTAGGTTCATATATGATGTAGCAGACAGACAGGTTATCTGTGACTGAAAGTATATACATCTATCTAACCGATCCAACTGGATTAGGTGCCTTCCTGCCCACTAATATAAGAATATGAAAATGTCCAGCTTCTGCAGTTTGTGTTCTTCAACAATATCAGATGAATAAAAAGTCCAGAAAGTCAATAATCCCAAGTGTAATACACCACTGTTAGAAACCTAAAGAATTGATTTACACAACATATTACAATAAGATAATTAGAGGAATATGCCAACAGATAGAAAACCCAAATACTTTCAGACTATACAGTATACATGTGCGAGTCCTGAATTTTCAAGACTTCAATGCAAACTGCTTCTGGCTTGTTATTTGACCATGTAGATGGAGACAACGTGTTCCTCTGAATCATCTATTTAGTTTCATTGGATTACACAGCATTCTATCCCAGAAGACAGAATTCTTCATTCATAATGAAGTTTAATACCAGATAAACATATCTGTAGAACCCACTTAGAAACATACAGTTCCTCAAAACTCTTCATCACTTAACTACATCCTTCTTGTCTGTAAGCTATTCATACTATTGTCATGCTCTGGCCATCCACATTACAATATGTTCTGAAGTTGTGTACTTCCATCTGTGACTCATGCTTCAGTGTAGATAAAATCTACATACTTACACTGCAATTTTCCACTGAGAGTTTTGTGAAACCATACTTCTTTTGAACTATTTTCACTTCCATCATTTTTTGTTCATGTCTAACCAAACCAATCATAGGATGATCTACTTCCAGGCCCTGTCTAGCAATACATTCCACAGTTGAACTCCATGGGACAGGAGCCATTTTAAGCACTGATATTATACATTTTATGCGCACCTATGAAAAACAAATGCAATATTTAGTTATTTATGATAACCAAAGCACAAAGCTATAACAACTAAATGAGAAATAGGATGATTATGGATTTATAAGAGACAACCTGAACTGCTACACCTCTTAATACATGAATAAGTAGTGAAAGTTCATAAAGTGCAATTAATTTAATAGAAGTAAACATTATAAAGGATTATTATGCAGAATTTTATCAACTATTGTACTGTGGGCTGTATGTCCTTCTGTACAATCTGGGTAATCCAGTGAAGTATGATGTAGTGTGTGAGATGAGATGTGTCATGGTGGACATAGGGTCCACAATACAACAGCTGATAAAATTCCATGTAACCAACAATAGAAATAAAGGCCATTATTATATACCTCTATCTACTAACAGGATTTTTTAACTTATTTTAACTTGTTTTAACAAATTATTCTTAATATTCACAACTTCTCTTAAGTGTATTAACTATTTAGTCTAAATTATCATAACTATAATTCCCTTTATGACACTATAATGACAACCCATGCTCAACAATAACATATGAGTATGTAAAGTGTCTTCTTCATAGTGTTGGCTGTACCTTCTGATGATGGCAAAGAATGGCCAAAACATATAAAGGCAAGATTTCTTACTCCTATTAAAGTGATTACCTTGATAAACTTCTGTTACTTATTCATGTATGATTATGAATATTTATGAGGACTTGGAAAGAACCAGTCACTTATTTTTAAAATACTAAAACAGGCTTCACACCCCAAAACTGAAAATAGCCATAAAAACTCCACCCCAGAACTGAATCTTGATTGGAGGTCTGTCAACAATGTATTCAATGGCTTGCCTTAACTTGCATAAGAACTCATAAAAATTTGATCTGAATTAAAAAAAAAAATCAACAATATCCCATTAATAATTAAATTGTGAATTTATTGTTTAACTACATGAAAGACATAACCACAGTAAACAATATTTCATTAATGTTGTGTAAATATTTAAAAGATCCCAATCAAGTTCCTTTGAGATTCATTCGGCTGCCTGTGAAATAAATACATGCAAGTTTGCAAAATTCTAACTGCTGTGGTAATTAGTGTTGTATCTGCATGTTTGGTAACAATACATTTTAAACTACAATTTCCATTTTATTATAACAAAAATACCTATGCATTGACACTACACTACTGAAAATATCATTTATATAAATGGCAAAATCATTAATGTGATAATTTATTCTGTAATAATTACATCAACCCTATAGAGCTGCTTCTTACAAGACACTGAAGCTTTACCCCACTGCTGGCTTAAGCATGTGAAAACAGTTAGTTCTAAAATACCAACTCCCAGATAAAGTGATCTCAAGTTCTGAAGCATCTTCTGCAAACTCATGGACGAAAGGCTAACTTTTTGGTGCTCTTACAGTTAAACTTGTGTATGAGATGGGAATAACATATTTGAAGAATGTGAAGAAAACAGACTTCTATCATGTAATAGAAATCCACATATATGACATTTGGTAGCCTTGTCATCAACACTCTCTCTTCAGATTATTACACTGCCTAGACCAAACCCCAAGAACTTAAAATATGAGCAACATTAAAGATCTGGGTAGCTAAGAGAAATACATTCAAAACTTCAAATGCATGATATAATCTAACAATGAAAACTTTGCACCCATCACCCAAGGAGACTGGGTACACATCTGTGGATACATGAAATGCACTGAAGCCAAGTATGGGAAGAATGAAATCCAAACTGTTGCAGGCCAAGATGTTCTTTTCACACGGGATGCAACAGTGGTTGCAGCAGATCTAACATTATGGACACTGCATATAAAAATAAACAAGTGAACAAATGCAATTGGAGCAACTGAGTAAAAACAAATGCAAATTACTCTCAAAGGCATGCACTTTCTTCGCTCGCTCGGAAGCTGGGATCGTGGGTTCGAATCCCACTCAGGGCATGGATGTTTGTGTGTGTTTTTCTGTGTTTGTGTACAGGTAGAGGCCTTGCGAAGAGCTGATCACCTGCCCAAGGAGTCCTACCATATGTTTAAGATCTAGTAAAAACGAAGTGAAATGGAGAGTTTCATGGAGGTAGGCCTAGGCCCACATGAGGGCTGCAGCACCAATGAAAAAAAAAGGTCAGTGTTTTCCATCAGCTCTGTGGCTACTCTGTAGGCATGTACCAATGTTCTTGCGACCAACTTCCGAATGTTCCTGCAATATTTTTGTCTTTCTTTCCCTTTCCTTCCACTCTTACTCTGTCCAAGAACCATCACATAGTAACAGATAAGTACTAGTCCTAGGAAAAAAGTACAGGTTCATTTAGACTGAGTGAAACAGCATCAAAAATTTTTATAAATATGAACAACAAATCCTTAATTACAAGTTACAAATTTAACAGTACAGACCAAGCTTCATAAATCTGCTGCAAATGCCACAGAAGTTGCACTGATAGACAAGACAGTCAGAGAAAGAAGCTACTAAAAGGCAACGTTGTTCCTGTGCTTAACTAATTAAGCACTATGCCATAAAGGCATATGGGGGAATGGCTGTATAGATCCACATTTTCTTGACCTCAGCACTAGTTGGAAGTGAGTGGTCAGCTTCAAACCCCATATGCTTTACCCCTGGGGAAAGAGCCCCCAGTATCCATTGGATAAGAGGCTGGGTGAGCCCCAGAGACTGTCTGGATGACGTGGAGAAAATTCTTGACCCTACCAGGACTCAAACTCCAACACCTTGATCATCTAGCCCACAGCCAGTCGCTGTACCGACTAGGGAAAGAAACTAGTAATGATCATAGAAAAAACTGCTCATCACAAAGAACTAGAAAACCTGTAATGCAAAAGTATTTAATAGTGGCAGTTCAGAATTATCACACAATAATGACTTTTTATGTTGGTGCCTTTACCACAGAGCTATTACCACAATGTTTGTAGGAACATCTGAATATAAGCAGAGGCACTTTGCTGTTTACAGAAAGGGACATAGACATCAGGTTTGTCACAGACAATCTACCTCTAACCACAGAAATGGTAACATCATTTAAGCATATATGCTGAACCCAACTTCCTCTACATTTCAATGCAATTGGCAATACCGCTGCAGGCAGTGAGTAGCACAGTACACCTTCAAAACAGCATTCTCAAAGTCCCACAACAAGAGGAGAACATTCCTGAGATTTGGAATGATCAGTAAAGTAATAATAGCAACAGCTGAGAGTAGACTGTATAATATCTATACTGATGGAAGAGTGAGACAAGTCAAACAATGGAGACTATTCAATTTCTTTCAATTTTGTGAAGTTCCCATATAAAAGCAGATTTGGTGCAAGAAATAACCAGTTAACACTTCCCTTAACAGGTCATACTGTAACATAGAGTTATAATTTATTATCGGCTGTCACCACAATTTGTGTATAACTTTATATATTATTTTACAACATGCTTTGCCTCTCTATGGCCATCATCAGGTAGAATATTTGCACTCACCCCCTACTTTTGTGCTATTTTCCCCTACACTGGGCAAGTTGTTCACACACAATATGAAGATGAAATGCAATATTCCTAAGTCATCATAATATTTGTACCTCAAGGTTATGGATGCACGGTATGATAGCAGCAACAGTGTCTTCCCAAGGTGCTTCTGCATAGTAGTACCACCAACCTGCTGAGCGGCTGAGAATACCATGCATACATTCAGACAGTACTGTGTCCGATACCAAACCATTATCCAACATGAACTTGCTGAGAAAATTAATCACCAATGGTTTGATGTCATCAGGGGCTACCTTTTCCAGTAAAATGTTTACCACCTCACTCTTCTCACTCTGTAACACACAATTTTCAATACAGGCAATATAAAATATTAGCCTCTTTTATTATTTTTACTCAGTTGGCCTGATACAGATATATTAATTAATCTCTTAATCTACTAAAGTATATTTCAAACTTCATTCTGCAGAATCCTGAGGACCTCCAAAGAAGTCATACGGGTTTCACAAGAAAAACTGTCTAGTATAGACAAACTGGTTCTTGCATTCCCATTTTCATATGAAAAACACAAGCATAACAGTGAGGCAATTATTCAGTCAGTCAGTCATTCTAGAAAATACATAAAAGTAGCTACGATCAGTATTACTTTTGTGTACATGTATGCATTAGGCAGTCAATAACAAGGTGATTGATACTGTACATCTGATATTTGTCTCACAACAAAGTCAGAAAGGGTCCACATGAGAATCCCTAACCCAACATTTGTGCCCATTCTTTCAACCACCACAGTCTTGCTCATGCTGTCCCTGAGTGCCAGTCAACCCATTTAATCAACGTGAGATCCATTGATTTACCTGAGACCTGGCACCCTTAAGACAAATTATAACCACTGTTATTGGGTGTTATTTTGTTATTTATTTCTACAGTCTGATGGGTAGTGTCAATGTCGAAGATTTGATCTCCTTAACAATATCAAACATAAATTAAAACCACAAAGCCTCTAGTTGTGTAAACTTTCCCACTCGCCTATCCCTTCTTCTGCCTTAAAACCTTACCTTATCTTGTGTATGGTCTCACATACTTTCAATCTTTGGTCTATCCTCAAACTGGAAAGCTGAGTTTTATATTTAATAAAAATTTGAGCTATGTTAATTTTGTTTTTTTGTTTTTTGTTTTTTTGACAGAAAAACAAGAAAAACTGTTTCAAAATACATATTTTTGTCCTTGTTACTTTCCTGGTACTCAACCATCACTCCATATTCAAAATATTTATTATCAGTTCTGTATTACGATTTTGGATCCTTCTCCATTTATTTATATACAAATGTCTTTACAAAATACTTTATTGCACATTTCTTATAGTGTAAGAGCAGTACCATGTCTAATGACTGGAAAAACGTTAAACCAATCTGAAAAACCTCAATACAGATAACCAATCACTATAACCTCATACCTGCATAAAGTCTACAAGAGCAACATCTATCTTGTGATTCTCTTTCAACTGTTTTAAATATCTCAAAGCACTGATCATTTCAGTAAGTTCCTTGCAATGAGTGTCAATCACAGACTGCTGTTGCTGACAAAAATTTAAATGGAAACCTGCTTGCAGTTTAATAGTTTGAAGTAACTTCTCTCCAAAATCCAACCCTGATGTGGGCCAAGTAGCTCTTTTAACTTCCAAGGACCTGAAAATATCATTCAAACATGAATCACTTTCCTCATGAAATAGCCTTCAGAACTCGAAAGATACAAAAAAATTACACCATATTCAATGGATATGAGGTAACAAGACCACCTCTGAGGTCTAGTGGTCAGCATTCCTGGGTACAGATCCAGAGGTCCAGGTTCGATTCCCAGAGCTACCAGATTTTTTTCTGAGAAGTGATGGTTCTGGAACGGTGTCCACTCAGCCTTGTGATTATAACTGAGGAGCTATTTCAAGGAAATAGCGGCTATGGTCTAGAAAACCGAAATTAACGGCCGTGGGAATTCGTTGCGCTGACCACGCAACACCCTCTATCTGCAAAAGTTGGCACTAAACTTAGCCGACAAGCGGAGGTCGCTCAGTCGGTATAGTTCGCTTGCGGACTTAGATCACGGATTTTTTATGAGGTAACAAGTTTTATAGGGATTAGATAGTTTTTCTCATGGAACCCCACAATCCTACAGAACACACTTTCAAAAACACAGCTCCCAGTAATCAGCCTTGCTTTCTTTGTTCATAAGAATCTCAGTTCTGGATAATCAGCAAATCAAGTGAACCATGCAGTAACTCGTACAAAAAATTACTAGAAGATATCTGACCCTCAAAATTCTATTAACACTTTCACTGTTAACCTGAAAATACACCCAAGTTAGTGTTAGTCTATGTATGCACTTGAATATTGTAGAGTATTTATGTAAGAACTTATTTAGGGGCAATATTCTATCCATATGCCATCACATACCACTACAGCCAGAAAAGGTTACAGACATTCTATTTTTTGTTTCTCCTTATAAGTAGTCATGACAAAAAAAGGAAGCATGAAACATCTTTTCTGTTACACACAAATTTGTCCTTTTCTCATTCACTAACATTTTATAAAACAGAGCTGAAATTCAAAACATTAAAAAAACATGTAGTAAAAATAAGCACTAATCAATGTGGACTAACACCAACAGACTCAAGTGGGATATCAACTGGATATAGCAGAAAGGTAGGGGTTGCAGGCTGCACTCTGGACAGTGACATTATGAAGACCGATTCTGTTTTCATCTACAGATAAGGTTCAAACAACAAACTCCATCTGTTCAGTTTCCTGAAGTGGGGTGAGACTGAATCCACTTGGTACATAAGCCACTATTTAGCCTATTGTACCTGCCCTGGATGATAGATGATGAGCGTGGAGCAGTTGGTGGAATGAGAATTGGTACTCAGAGAAAATTTGCCCCAGTGCCACTTTATCCACCACAAATACTGCATGACCCGACCTGGGCTCAACCCAGGCTGCCGGCAACTAACCACCTGAGTTATGGCACGGCCAACTCCCTCTTTTACAAGGTGGTTCGAATATGACCGGGACTGATTTGTGCGTAAACAAGCTGCACTATGCAGCAGCTGTGCGACCTTGAGAGAGTGTAGCCACAACCTCCACCCTCCCTCCTGTTTGGGTTAGAACCTGTTCAGTCCTGTCTGGGAGATGCTAGAGTGATGAGTGAACAGAAGGTACCATGGAGAGTGAAACAACGCATTGTGATCAAATTCCTCGTTGGAGAATACGTCCCATCTGCTGAAATTCACCACAGACTGCAATAACAGTATGGGGAAGTGTCTCTCTCACAGACCCGTGTGTTTGAGTGGTGTAAGTGCTTCAGAGAGGGCAGAGAGCGCATGGAGAATGAACTGCATGATCATCGGCCGCGAACATCCGTCACCGAGCCAAACATTGATTGTGCAGATGCGCTTATTTGTGAGAATAGGCGCATCACTATCAAGGAACTTGGAGCAATACTGACCATCAGTGTTGGTAGTGTATAAGACATCATGAAATACCACCTGCACTATGACAAGGTGAATGCACAGTGGGTACCACGCACTTTGACGGACGTGAACAAAATGGTGCGCATGCAAGCTGCCAGCCATCTCCTACAGCAGTTTGAAGATGAAGGTGATGCATTTTTGAGGTCTATAGTGACCACCGATGAATCGTGGGTGCATTACTTCATTCCCAAGTCCCAGCAGTCATCACACGAGTGGCAGCATACCAGCTCTCCCAAACCCAAGAGAGCGCGGAGGAGCCATTCGGTAGGAAAAGTGATGGCAACATTCTTCTGGGACTGGCAGGGCATTATCCATGTAGACTTTCTGACAGATGCCAGAACAGTCAATGCAACTTATTACTCAGACCTTCTGGCAACAGATGTGAAGGAAAAGTTCTGATCCAAGCAGAAGACAGGTGGAAAGCAGGTATCCTTCTTTCAAGACAATGCACGCCCCCATACAGCCAAAACAACAATGGAAACCCTCCAGAAATGGAAATGGAACCTTCTGACACATCCGCCGTACAGTCCCGATTTGGCCCCAAGTGATTTCTACCTGTTTTGAAGGCTCAAATCAGACTTGCAAGGCATGTGGTTTGTGGACGACACTGTCATCCAGACTGCTTGGGAGTGGATACAGCACCAACCTCAAGCTTTTTTAAAAAGGGGATCAGGATGCTTCCAGAACTTTGGGAAAAATGTGTTGACTCCGGAAGGAAGTACGTTGAAGACTGACATGTGCAAGTAAGTGTTTGGCAATTATGGTTTTTTAAAAAAAATCAGTCCCGGTCATATTTCAACCACCTTGTACATCCAATGGGATTAGAAAGTTGAAATGACAACACATGACTGCAGGAAGAGAGAATTAAAAATTGAGGCGTACCTAACAAGTAAGAAAGAATTATCAGGAACAATAAGAAAACAACATTTTGAAAAAAAAATAGTTCTTTCAGATCACTAACTCCTGATCATCTGGAGCATACTGGTAGAAAGCTAAGGCTGGGGGCTGGCCAATGAATCACTTGCAACTTAAATTACATGAATTTCATATTTGGCGTAATATTTAAAGGCATCTGATAAATACATAATGTACTTAATACAAATTTTGAAACTTATTAACTAAAAACCTTATACCAAAAGTATAGTCTATTTTGATAATCTGAATCCATTTTCTAAAATCTAATTCTATAATGTGGCTGATTCTAACAACCAGTGATGACCTTAGGAGATGGTTATTCTGTATTCAGTGAGCTCAAGGTGCCTGAAAGCAGAGAATTTTAAAAATAATTAATAATCGAGATGAACATACTTAATTGACTTTATGGCCCAGATGACAACATGCTGCACTGACTGTGGAGTGACATGAAGTACTGAAGGGATGAAGTGTTTCAGCCAGGAAATCAAGTTACAGACCTTGACACCAGCCGGAATTGCATTCAGCAGAGCTATCACACAAGCTTCTGAGAGCTCAGATTTGAAACTATTAAAATGTCTGGCCCATATGAGCGAAGCCTGGCTGAGCTGACCCTGTTCAGAATGATAAATCACACATTAAGACAATTCTAGAGCAGAACAGAATATAGGCAGGGTGAACATTAAATGACTCCTGCACCAGAACAGCCTTCAATCCATCGTGCATCTCCATTCTAAGATTTGACCCTTCGGCCATCCATCCTAGTGACAATATCTTAATCCATCTGGAACATCACAATCAATCAGGACATTTAAGCTATTTCTTCTTCATCATCACACCTTTCACAACTGGAACTATTTACTGGTCCTAGTCTGAATATACGTCCATTCAAGTCACAGTGTACTACTCTTAATGGCTCTTCTGCTATAAACCCAACTGAGTGAGATCATTTTTCTCCTTAAATGCAATGATAAAAATGGATCCAATTTCCCAAATGTTGTGTGTGTTAAAAATATACCAGGAAATGGATGACGTCCAACATACTATCTGTATAGTGAATAACTGTCACAAACTTTTAGGTATCCACTGACAGCTTATCACACAGCCTTGCAGCAGTGCACGCATTTAAACGTAACACTGTGATTCACAAATCTTCCTACCAACAGCATAAGTAATGAATTATGATGTCCTTCATTTTTCAAATGAACACTCACTGCTGTCATTTCATTGTTTTTATATTTAGAGACCATGACATGATATCCAGCCCCCCAAGCTAGTAATATGTGTCAGAACACGGTCTTACACATCTTGATAAGTTGTTCAGTTCCTGACACTTAAAAATACAATGCAAGGAAACTGTTCACACAAGCTGTACCACACAAAATTCCTTAGTCAGTGCATAGAACAAAGAAACATATTACAGTCTTCTGACAAGAATCAAAGCATAGCAACATAAATTATCAATTGGTAATACTTTAAGAGCCAGGATAATGCAGTCAGTATAGTGACTGGCTATGGGCTGAACGACTGAGGGGTTGGAGTCCCAGTGGAGACAAAAATTTTCTCTTCTTCAAATCGTCCAGACTGGCTCTATGGTCCACCCAACCTCTTATCCAATGGTTACCGGGGCCTCTTTCCCCAGGGGTAAAGCAGCAGGTGCGTGAAGCTGACCACCCATCTCCAACTAGTGCCAAGGTCAAGAAAATGTGGACCTATACATCCACTCCCTCATACACCTTCATGGTGTAGTGTTTAATTAGTTAAGCACAGGAACAACTTTTAATATTTTAAGACATTCCTATAAATTAGCCTCATTAGTGGAACTGTAAGTAGCCAACTTCAGCACCTTTTACTGGAGAAGGTTTCAGATCTAATGAATTAACAGAATTCCAAGTAGAACATATAAAACCTACTTTCCTACCATATAGACTTTAATCAAACAAATCTCATGCTATTTGTGCTATATTTAAGTAACATAAGTCTATAACAAAACAATAAAATATAATTTAGCCAATGGGTTAACACGCTGTATTCATATGCTGATTTTTACAATTATCACAGAAGTAGCAGCAGCAGAAGCAGCAGTAGTAGTAGTAGTAGTAGTAGTAGTAGTAGTAGTAGTAGTAGTAGTCGTAACAGTAGCAGTAGCAGCAGCAGCAATAGTATTAATAGCAGTTCCTCATGAACAATATTTCATTGAAAATTTGTAGGTATATGTATAATCCATCTCCATACTAAACTCCAAATTCCCAACTCCAGTGGTTCATTAGTTATTGCCTTCATATCAAAAGCTAAATACAGATGATGTTTTTACACTTAAAAACACTTAACTAAAGTTCCACATTTTTCAAATTTCTATTGCCATACATCATTTCTAAAGCAATATTAATTGGTAATATTGTCACTCCCAACACAAGTTTGTTTCTGCATGATGTTATTAACAATTGTAAGAACTTAAAACAGTGTTCCGCAACCTTTTTCTACTCGTGGCACACCATGAAGTATCCATGACTCAACACGGCACACCAAAATGTTATTCCCCTCAAAACGCATGATATCAGACAATTAATATAAATACGTAACGTGATCAACTTATTACTATAATATTATTATATTGTTATTCTATTATCATTAAACAGAAATAGACTCATGCATTTATTAACAATTAATGAACTTAAATTCACTGTAGAGTGTAGAAAATACACTTCTATTACTATTAAAGTAAATACAGTAATTCTACTCATACCTTCAATGTGATACTTGTGCCTACATAGCTGCACACAGGCGACTTATCCATGGTGGAATCATTGACAACGCAAGTCTCATTTCTTCATCGATGGATCTGAACTGCTCCCTCTTTGATGTCTTAATTTCAGTTAACATCGAGAAGCCCAGTTCACACAAATATGTAGTTGAAAATGGCAATAACACATTAACTGCCATCTCGGAGATAGCCGGGTATCCACTCCTTATTGCGAAC
>NW_019738348.1:755514-759705 GCF_002891405.2 Cryptotermes secundus
ACTTCGAGAAGTTTTAGTTTCAATATTCTGTCTGCTTTTAAATCTGTGAGTTCCTCTTGTATATTAATCAGAAGATGTTCTGAATTCACAACAAATGGATCACGAACCCAGTCGAAATCTTCTACACTCTCTCCAAAACAGTTATTGAATTCCTGCTGCAGCATTTCTAAATGTTAATTGTGTCCATCACCATTTTATTGCCGTCAGCAAGTGGCCATACAGTCAGGGACATCTCAAACGACCCATCTGTAATTCTCTAACTAGCAACCAAAATTTGCGAACTACTTCAGAGCACAGCTGTGATAGAACTGAAACAATTGTAAAACGCGGGATCTCTACTCTTCTAATGAAGTGACACTATACCGCCTTATTTTTGAAGTATTTATAATTTTAAATGAAGTCCAACAATCGGTGGGTGCATCGTTACAGGAAGAAAGTCATAAAGCTGAAGAAGCTCTAACTTCTAACAAACAGGGGCAAACACCAAAACAGCGTTATAAAAACAGGAAAACCCATGCTAATCAGTGCAGTTTTATGGAAAAGCACATATACAGAACATGTGGCAAGCATATCAAAGAAGCTGCGTAGATGCGAGAAAAATAAAAATAAATCAATAATGAAAACTATGATATAACAACAACTGTGAGTAAATAATTTACGTTTAATTTCTTAGAATACAACATTACTGTACATAAAAAAATCACAGTATGTAATAAAGAATAAACAAGCATCATCTTATTTAATCAGTGCAGTGGCTGAGAATAAAATACAAGCATATGAAACATGGTAACTGGGATAAAATAAAACGAATAAAATTCGACAATTAATTTCTTACAATAGGTAAAAGTTCGCGTCACACCTTTCACCTTGTGACAGCACATCAGTTGCGGAACACTGACTTAAAAAGCAGAGGCTATGGTGGCCTGAAATTTCATAAAATTCATAAGTTATGGGAAAAGTGGTCAATTCATTCAGGAAATTGAAAGGGAAGCACAGATACACAAACATAGTGATCTAATAAGAATCCTTTCTTTCTTTAAGAAAGGAAAGTAGGTTAAGAACAGAGAGGCATGTGAATTTGTCACAGTTTTAAATTTATTTTATTAAACATTTGTATTCCACTGTATCTAGCAAAATATATGTGTGAATCAGTTGACCCTCCCTTCCCCAAACTGTTCTCAGAAAAATTTAAAGTTCTGCTTTTATCATATCATTATTTGGTGGGGTGAAACAAGGAAATGGAGAGAGAAAAATAATTTGTTAGCTCACATCTCACTTTGTAATAATTTATACATACTACTAACTCACCCGTTGCACATGCTGTTTGCACACATTCAAAAGATCTGCACGTGAAAACTCACACCACTCCACATCCTCTGGTTTTGACTGGTAGAGAAGCATAAAAGTGTCCAAACGTACTGATGTGCTCCATACCTGAGACTCCAAATACGATATCTTTGTGATGTTTAAATTCTAGAGAAAAGGCAACAATGATATTATATAACAGAAGCATTATTGATGCGTTGCCAGTAATTAGCAGAAAACCCAGTTCCAGGATCTGCAATACATAAACTCCAAACTCTAAAGAACCAGTACAATTTTAAGTTATGAACTATATAGTTAGGATAGCTGAAGCATGAATCAAAGAAAAATCATAAATTTCAAAGGTGATATTAGTTTTGTTGTTCTGCACATCCTGAATATTAAAAATTTTCATTCTTATTTAACATACTACAGAAACCCCAAACATGGCTTCCATTTCACTAAACTACATATTATAATATAAATATTTAATTTCTAACCATGTTTCTATCCTTCACTATGTAACACTTTCAGTGATGTTTTGAAACTGTGTGGCTTTTATTGAACCATTCACATTATCACTATCAGTATGTGCAACATATTGTCATGTGTTGGGTATGTAACGTGACGAATAACTTCACGCCGTTTTGGATCTAGCAAATTTTATCCACATTCACTTGTGGGAACTGCCCACATTCAAGCAAGTGTGACAATCCCACACACTCTTACACTTACACAATTTACAATTTCACAACTGCTGCCATCTGCAGAATCACAATTACTTCTCCTGCTGTAGTCACTTCCATGCACTTGATACAACTCAACTCATAGCTGCTGGTCTTCAATTCATGCTGCATACCACCGAATACTAACTGGCATCGGCGGCTGCTACAATTCAACTCAACTCCTTACGCATTCCAGTCTCCCTTATAAACCCTCAGTCGGACAGCGGAAAACCCGCCTCGCTTCACTGTTGCATAAACATCGTGTTTACAGGCGTTGCTGGGGAATGCTGCCAAGAGTTGTTTATTGCTGCGTAGCAACCAACTTGCTTCGGCTAGTCTCACTTCAGCTCTACTCAGCACGGCACGGAGAAACACCGCTTTCCTGATTATTGCATAACCTCGTTTCTACTGTTGCGTAACTTGGAAACCAACCATTTATCAAGGGTCTGTCTTCGTGGTAACTCATTCCACCTCCCGTTGCCCAGCAACGGTTAGACATGTCACAATATTTTGGTCATCATGCAGCCACCGTCAGGTATGTCTGTGCAATTATGTAAGTTGGTACCCTGCATAAGCTAAACAGATTTGTCAATAAAACTATGATTGTGACTGCCATAATCAGTCACATTTCTAAATCGGTTAAAATTATAGCAAAATCAACATTTCAATTGTAATTAATACTAATGCATTCTCGATCTCTTTGTATCATTAAAGCAGTTTGTTAGTGTGTTTTTGTTTTTCTTTGCCCTGTTTGGTTTAATTTGCTAACTGATATATTTCAGTTCACTGGTATATGTGACTGAACTGGATGATGATGGCGGTGCGGGTGGTAATTGTTGTTCCTATAGCAGGAACAACACAGATTTGTTCCATAACACCATTCCACGAATCACTCTTGGAAATTAAGAATACATGCATCTTTAACTAAAATTGTGTCTTTCTGACAGTTCTTCCTCGTGCCTCTCTCTCCTTGCCAACTCATGCTTTATTTCTTTCGTCCTAATATAGCAAAACCTTCACATTGTGCTTTAACATGTAAAGCCTCTCCTGCAAGACTAAAAAGTTAGAACATGCTATAAAAACTGATGTTTTTAACAATAACAAAAAATTACTCACGCAGCACACGCGCACACACACACACACACGAGACAGAAAACATATGCAAGAGTACTACGGCAGAAACAGACAAAAGGGTGTGACAACGTGCATGAAGGTGTCTGTGTGTGTGTTTGGGCATGTAAAAATATGCAGTTATGCATTTTTTTCAACACCATAAATCATTTCATACACCCTCAAGGAGTTTATGAAGCACACTCTGGGAATCACTGATGTAGGCTGTTGATGTGTTGTTCTGTTTTTGCTGTTACATTCAGCTTATCCTTATTCTTTAAAAAGAAAGCTAATTCAATACAATTAAGTACATAAGTGCATATTCACTGGCATTCATATAAACAATAATTATATTCATAATTAAATAAAATTACTAATTAAAGGCAAGAACGGTTATCCTTTCCATCAACAATGTAGTATTTACATGATTTACTTTTAGCTTTCACATTTCTGAAATCCTTATAGCTAAGCTGAGAAACTCTTCACACAAGAAACTCATATAGAGAATACCCACCCTTATATCAGTTTTCTTCAGTCTGTCACTTGCATAATCTAGAAGTGTCTGCATTCTGGTCAAATTAACAGGAAGTGCTTTAATACAAGCCTCACAAACAAATTCAAGATCTTCGATTTTGTTCAGCAGGCAAATGAATTTATTGAAATTCACCACTTCTTCTGCACTATCATGAGGTAAATGCCATGGCTGAAGCAATTCCATGTAATGCTTGACATGTTCTTTGTATACCAATTCAACATTGAGCTTGTATCTAAGTGCAAATGCCTCCGCATCATCAAATTTATTTCGTCGTAACAATCTATGAAATCTGTAATGATAGAAAAAATATAATTAAGGAAAAAATAATATAAATCTGTAAATTCTGGTACCATTTTGTGGATCAGAAGAGCAACTAGTGCTTTTTATGTCTTCCAGAAAACAAGTACAGTATTATCTCAATTTTCTCAAGTTCTGGAGGTTATATATATATATATATATATATATATATATATATATATATATATATTAGACTGAACCAATATATAATAACAAACAATA
>NW_019738348.1:760234-785660 GCF_002891405.2 Cryptotermes secundus
TATTCTATTTACCTGCGCCGTTATATACACTATATACACACTGTGCCGACGTTTGTCGGTTCGTCTTACATTGGGAATAATCCTGCAGCGCCTCATCATTTCTACCTCCTGGCACCCTGCTGTCGGGTGTTCTACGCCTTGCAATCACTGAATGAACCTAGTCCATTTGGTTAGCCTATATTTCCCTGGGGTTTTACACTTTACAATTATCACTGTTACACTTAATGTTCATGGCTATATGAAGTTGGTTTCACTTACTTGAGATTGAAGAAACAGACGCTTGCCCTCACCAACCAATGCCCACTCATGGCCATCGCCCTCTCGGCGATAGCCTCTGGCTGGACTCTCTATCACATAATACTATTCAAAAGTCAAAAGGCAAAAAGGTAAAAAGGTAAAAGGTTTTTTGATTAAGTCTTCTAGGGTTTATATAACCTCTCTTTGCTGATTCTTTGAGTTCCGGGTAGGTTGCCTGCCCATTCTGACGTGATTTTGGCCTCCCTCATTGGTTGCCCATCGAGAAGGGGTTGACTCTTTCGGGTCTACCGCCTCCTCTGACTCAGCGTTTTCCTCCTGCCATAGTGTTTATGACCCACTTCATATAGCTCCTTCCTCAATGTCAGCGCTATTACACTGCCGGGTTAGCATTTTAATGACTCAGGCATTCCCTGTTACAATTCTTTGTAGACCTAAGCTTCCTGGTTCGTTTCGTCATGGCTATTTCTTAATCTTACAGTCTAGCTACTATTATTCCAATTTTACCCCAAAAACTATATCTACAAGTATGTGACCTTTGCGCCATTACATCTACCAACACCGGATTTCTTGGATTAATTATTGATAATATGTTGTCATGGAAAGGACATGTCGACTGGATCATGGCTAAATTGAGCCGTGGGGCTCTTAATGTGTAGTCTTGTCATTACTCCGATGACAACCCACTTCTTCGGAACAGTTTGTTGGCCCTGAAAAGGACCGTGGCTGCTGAGATGCTTGACCGGTGAGGTAGCGCGGCGCGCGCCAGTAAGGAGAGAGGCTAGTTGCGACGAGTGGCCTGGCCGCAGTGCGGCCGTGGCTGGAGGTTGCTTGGTTGCCGTGCGGCAGCGTGAGTTGGAGGTTGCTTGATCGCAGTGCGGCAGCTGCTGGTGAAAGGCTAGTCGTTGAGTGCGGTCGTAGGAGTCATGAGACAGTGGCTACGCCAGATGCCCAGTGGGTCGGATAGTAACACGACCACCGGCGAGTCCAGGCGCAGTGAACCAGTGAGTCGGGCGTGAGAGTGCCGGAGGGCCGAGGCAGTCGTGCCTGGCGCAGCATGCCGATGCCTCCGAAGACCGAGTGCTGGTGACGAAGCCTGCTGGCTGATGTTGCTTGATCATAGATTGAAGTCAACTGATGAACTGAATACTCGGTGTTGGAGCTGCCCCTTTTTATACACTGCTCGGTGGGGCGGAGCGAAACTTGAAATTGAGGAGGAAGGATTGGCTAGCGCGCGTAATGACGTAGATGTGGGCTAGCAGTGAGCGCAGTATAAATACGAACGTTTGAAGCAATCTGACTGGTTAGCACGCGTGATGGTGAAAAGTGATGTGAAGAGCGAGCGTTGCAGAAATGCGTGATAATGTGGGATGTTCCCACAGAGCTCTACCTGTTATGCAATCAGGACTATTAAGCCTTATGTCACAGGAAACAATGAGAATAATATATTTCTCATACTTTCATTATGTAATGACTTATGGTTTGATGTTCTGGGGCAAGTCTCCCCAAAGTATCCTTATTTTTAGACTCCAGAAAAGGACAATTAGAATCATCACTAATTCTAGGAAAAGTGACTCTTGTAGGTAATTGTTTAAAAAACTGAAAATTTTGCCCCTCCAATCACAGTATATATTTTCTCTCTTGTTATTTATGGCCAAAAACAGAGATCAATTTAAAACTTCATAGCATTAATACAGGACACAACAATAACCTTCACTATTCTACATGCAATTTGTCAGCATTCCAAAAATGAACATATTATTTTTGTATCAAGGTTTTTAACAGCCTCCCTTCTAGCATAAACAACATAGCTCATGATATTAAACAATTTAAATTTCCTTTAAAAATATTTCTACTCCCAAATTCATTTTACTTACTGGAGGAATATTTTAACAATACTGATTAAAGATCCTGGTTCATTACATGCTTAACGAATGGCAGTATATGTCATACTTGATTATTGCAGTGTTGTTCATTGATAGTTTGACGCATGCTTGAAGTCACACACATTGCATAGAGGTTGTCTTGACAATACGTGTTTTGAGTGTGTTTGTCTAACTGTACTCAGGCAAGCCATGTAATCCGTTTTGTTGTCAATGTTTTAGAGTTTACCAGCCAAGTAAGGCTCGATGAGTGTAAATGAAGGATGGAATGAATGAATAAATTGTAGGCAATGAGATAAAATAATTGTATACTAGTAATTAAATCATACTCACTGGAAGAATATTTTTATCTATGTTGTTGTCGTCTCACTTGCTGTTTTTTTACTGTATTTTACTGTATTCACAAGTCCCCCTTATGGGGATCTATGGATCTATGAATGGAGATTGTTTGCTTGCTTTTACTTACATATTTTACAACCTTTAACAATGTGTTCATTATGTAAGATTTGAGGCTTTCACGGCGGTGACTATGAAGNTCATTGACAACGTTTTTGACAAAAGGCTCAAATTTTGATGCACAAGTATAATTAACTATGTAATATATGATCTTATTACTTATTAGTGATGTACTCATCGACATTGTTCCTGTTAACAGGCTCAAATTGTGATGCATAAGTACATCTAACTTATATTTATGTAATTTGTAATCCTATTATTCTTTTTAATTAGGCTGTTATTGTACAGGTGTCATTGTATTTATATTGTTATTTGACTTGTTCCATACTCTATGGTGTCTACCTGTATCTGGATTTACAGAACATAAATAAATTGAACAATTGAAATGCTTGCCTGGCAGTTATCTAGTATTTTACTTGTATAACTGAAAAATATATTTAAAATGAGTGAAATGCTTACATAATTCTTAACAGTACTATGAGAGTCATAGTGGAACCATCCATTAGAATACTTTCCAATAGATGGCAGTACATGATGCTGTTAGCACTTTCTTCACAAAAATGCATAAGGTTAAATATGGACTACGTGGTATTATCATGCATTCTTTCTGATGAAGTGAATGCATGTGGAGGAGGTCCTGTCCTTCCATCTGCAGATTCAGCTCCCCAAAACCAGTGAATGGATTTTAATTAAATTCGCATGGCAAACTTACCTATGACATCTCATATCCATATCATACTCAGGCAATGCACAAATTTTGTAGAGAGGCACACAGGGAAAATAGAGGGCAAGCTTCCAGCACCCATACCTAGCAGAACCCACCCCCAAATACCATGGCCCTCCAGGTTCAGTGCTTTACATAGGGGTGGCATCCTCACAAATTAAAAATATTATAATTAAAAAAAATAAATGGATCACATCAAAATGACTATCACAAAGAACAAATAAATCAAAACTGTTGCCTGTAATTTGGCAGGGTAATGCCACAAAGAATTAGAAGCACTGAAATAACTTCAAAGAATGCAAGTTGATTGATCAATGTCTGAGAGGGAGAAAAAAAGTCTGATGAAAGGACTATGAACTACAAAATGTATTAACTTGTTATCGTTATGTACACACAGACTACAGGATTACATTTACATTGTGGTCTTATGGATTATGACACGTAATTTTGTAGGGGTTACCGATATTTTAAAGGGACATTCAACCTCTATCTTAAAGACAGCAGAGATCCAGTATATTGGAAATCATCTGAGAAAGTATAATTGTGGCATAACTGAAAACATCACTAAATTAAAATTTTCACCATGGTAAAAAAACAAATCTCATATACAATTCAAATTTTCTACAGGACTGTATTATTAATGTAATACTTACATAGACAGTACCCTCCCTTCTCTGACAAAGCCACATTTCACATTAGTGAGTACATCAACATACAACATTGCTGTGTGTAGGGTTCTGAAAATTCCGATGTAATGGAACATGAGAGGTTGAGTACCACATTGAATGTCTGATATGCCATAGGACACATGGACACTGGGCCTTTCATTCCACCACAAATGTGAGACAACGCTCTATCGGCATTCAGATACTGGATGGACATTGTGTGGGCAACAAAGGAGGCTCAGGTTGAAGTGTGTGATGGAAAAACTATCAGCTTCTCTGTCATATGATGAAAGTATACTCTTGTAGCTTTATTCATTATTCTAACAAAAATTATTAAAATGTGGTCATTCTTCATCAGACATCCTACAAACAAATATACAAGATAAATAAATCTACCTAAAAGACATTGGATTTTGGGTTTTCAAATCAGTGGCTACGAAGATTACTATGTTGTGGGATGTAAAGTTAAGATCAACTACACAGCATTACATTCCAGAAGACAGTATCCTTAGCTGAAAGATGGATACATTTTCACAATAAAATAAACTCAGAGATCTAAATGTGCCCTCTATTTTCAAAGACACAATGATAACTAATCCTCAGTGGATCCCTCACTACTTAAAGAGTTTACACAGGATTAGGTACAGGTCAGGAATGAAACAATGACACCATTCCTTCACTGTTTGATGTTATTGTGAAATTAACATATACACTATGCAGTACATCATAACATATTCAATCCATGAAATGTACCTCTAAGTTCAAACAGATTACAATCAGGCTTGAGCAAGTTGTTACTTCCTTCCAAATGAACCTTCATTTCAGGGCCTATAATGTGCAATTCAAGACCAAGATGTTGGCCTTCCAAATTATTTCAGACTAATTCTGCTGGTTCAAATCAGTACTAGAGTATGTTTTAGTGTGTTAAATGTGTCAGAAAGATTTATGCACTTATACATTAGGTGCACTAAGATGTTCAGTAAGTTTCATTTCAAAGTTTGTAACAAGCATAACCCTTGCTATGTGGTTGACTTAGTTCCATATAGTTCCACTACAGGCCTTTTCTGGCATGTATCCATTTTTTAGTTGCATTCCCACTAACCATACAAACAGCGAACAGTGCAGAGAAATGAGATGAATGGTTCAGAGATTATTTTCCTTCACGGTAACACCTTATAAGACAATGGTAACTATGTGTACCACACTTTCATGATTACTAACCTAGTACCCACTATCTTCATGGATTTCAATTGGTTATCAGAATTACCAACAAAATTATTGCCAGACATCATTAAAAACACTTATCCTTGTAATGGTGATGTGATGTGTTTCGTTTGAGGTAGTAACCAAAGGTCTGAATTCCTTTTCAATAAGCTTTCCTCTTTAAATAATGTTAGCTAATGAAACTAACCTGTCTTCTGGGTGACTTTCCACTATGTTTCTAACATGAAGAGAATCTATGAACTCAGCATTTGGACTCCCAGCTCCTTCCAGGAACAACAGTTCTTGTGTAGCTGACATCAATGGTACAAGGAATGTAACTGAAGACACAGGAAATTGGAATTTGGTGTGCAGTCCTGCACCCAAAAAGAAAAAAAAAAGTACTTCTGAAGAAATGACACTGTCTAAGGCAACCTTAAAACAATACAACACCTTAAAGGAAACTGAAACATTATTCAAAACAGAAATCAGTGTGAGGACTATTACTAAGGGGCATGTAAGTGAAATAATTAGCAGGTATTGTTATATGAATATAGAATTCTGAACAGTTCATTTTAGAATCACAGATGGTAACTTCCAACATAACTTTACCACTGTTAATCCTTACTGAACCAGATTTAAATCTTCCCTGTAGGAGCTCACAGGTAGAATTGAATGACTGCATTTGATCTACATATGTTTTCAAAATGTCATTATAAAAAATTCAGGATTCTTCACTAAAACACTATGTGAGATACTGCCTGTGGACTGGCAATGCGCTATCCTGTGGCTATTTGACCCAATAATTTCTTGGATATCAAAAGATAGAAATACAAAGAAGTTATATATCAACAGTAAGAAACTGGCACAAGCTACCTAAATGATACAGAAATGCCATCTCCATACCACCTGTGAACAAGTGGGGAAAAAAAATCCAGGGATAATTGAAACTTCTAATTCTTTGACTACAGATTTCTGTGGCTATCTCCTACTGACAACTGAACTGCTCTCTAGTCTAATTTTCTCAACTCAAATTTGCTGCCGCTGCATTCCCATTCTCTTGACTGAACTAACCTAAATCAAAATTAAAGTCAAAGTCACATTGTGACTGACGGTTGGTCAGTCAGTCAGTAAGTCTTGGTGCCAAACCCCATCTGGGGCTCATGACCAGATATTAATTATTACTTTTTGACAATTATGGTCTTATTTTTGTGGGGGCCCTCTCCAACGAGAGGACGGGTGTGTCTTGCATATGCTGCTGGCCCTTGCCAGCGCAGTCTTTCTCGGGTCCGAGTCCCTTTGGACTCATGTCCATATTTTACTATCTCAGATTTGAGACTTCCCTTTTCGTCGCCTCCTACGACTCGCAGGGTCACGGTGGAGGTATTCGACCCCACCTCCACACGGGGAAACTAATCTAAGCTACAACAAATCCTTGTTATATAGGCTCCCCATGGACCACACAGAAAACACAGCTTCTCTATTGTTGGTATGGTTATGTGAGCATGCGCAAGCAGCATGGACACAAAAAATCACTGCTCCAGTATTGTTGGCCAGGTGTGTGTCATGGACATTGCCTAGCAATGGATTTACATGTTACAATATCAAGATATCCACAAGACTACATATCCACACATACTCACACATCTATTTACTCTCTAAAACATCAACATTACATTGTTTATATGCATCATTCCATTAGTCTAGATAGGAAGTGAAATAATTCTACTGATACCTGGTAATGAGGCTAGATGTATATAACATTTTCCATACTCATTGGGTTGGGTAAGAAAAAGAATGTCAGTTTCTTTCTCAGCAGAAGCCCCTTCTAGCAGAACAAAATCCTGAACAGGAATTTCATCCCACAGTGCAAGAGAAAGAAGTGTTTGTGAGCACATACCAAGCAACTTCCCATCTTCAGTGAGGCCAACAAGCAAGCTGAAAGTAAACAGAAAATTAGCATTCCATTACTATATTTATTATTTTCAGAAAATTAATACTCCAACATGTGTAGCTAGGCAACACTGTGATAAACACCTTCCCGCTCCAGCGCATGACAACAATACACGACCATTGCTAGGCAGCAGCCAGCACGCCAATGAACTGGCTGGATTGTGATCATGTGGAAAACCCAACAGAGGTGTTTCAACAACAGAGGCTGTTTCCTATGTGGTCCATTGCCACAACTATATAGTGAGGATACAGAATAAATGGCAGTTGAGTACAAGCTTCGGACAGCGAGAGAGAGAGAAGGCTAGAAACTAGAGACCAGTTCAAAATCCAGACAACAGGAAGGAGTTCAAAGTGTGAACTGTTATAATCAAGTGTAATTGTAATACGGACATCCAATAAATCAAATCATCAAATCTAGAACCCACAATTATTAGTCACACAACCCCTCATATGTGACAATATATTAATTCTATATTATTCTCATACATGTATATTTTCTAGCAGCCTGAAGTATCTATAATCCATTCATGTGAAACATTCTGTTATGGCCGAATAGATTTTCGTGAAATTCAACTTGCAAAAACAAATCAACAAAATCAAATTTTGGTACATAGTGAGAAATATGAAGTATCACTTTATAGAATTCCTGAACGAGTGATCAGCTCATCATAAGGCCTCTACCTAAACACAGAATAAATGCATACACACCAAACATCCATGCCTTAAATGGGATTTGAACCCACACTCCCAGCGTCTGTGCTAGCGAAGACAGTGCATGCCTTAGACCACACAGCTACTGTGATCCGCGGCAGAATAATGATTAGCAAGCAAAAATAGAAGCACTTCAACAAAACCCCCCAAGTGACACAAATAGAATTTATTCTCCAAACTTGTTTACAGTATGTGCTAGCATGACTTCATTTTAGTGCTGATGGTTCTCATAAAATAAAAAAATTCCCACTCCTTTTTATGAAAATTATAAAAGATAGAGAAAAATGCAGATGTCTTTAGGCTACATTTTAAACTACAATTTCAAGGCTTCTGTTAATAGATATCACTCATTCTCTTTCTCTTTTTCTCTCCCCTTTATATTTTATACACGTGTGCACATGTGCATGATTCCTTGTTTCCTTAAGAGGACATCAATATGTTAGGTACAATTTAGAGATTACATGCAAAAATTATATTAAAATTCCACCTACTTTTGAATATACAATTGGTATATGTACTACATTATAAAAAACTGATATAAGAGTAAGGTAAAGGTAGGCTGCGCCATAGCTCAAGCGGTTAGTCGCTGGCTTCCCACTGTGGCAGCCCGGGTTCGATCCCAGGTCTGGTCAAGTGGGATTTGTGGTGGACAATGTGGCGCTGGGGCAGGTTTTCTCCAAGTACTTTGGTTTCCCCTGCCAATCTTCATTCCACCAACTGCTCCACAATCACCCTCACCTATCATCTGGGGCAACTGGGACTAAGTGATAGTCCCACTTGTGAAAGGTGTCTGGAAGAAAATGAAACAGCCACACATACCCTGTGTGAATGTGAGGCATTAGCTTATTTAAGACTATGTCACTTGGGTCAATACTTTATGGAACCAAGTGACTATTTTGACGTCCCCATACTCAATATCCTACGCTTCATCCGAAGCGCGGGGTTGCTGAAGGGATAATAAAAAAAGGGGAAGCACAATAGACCACCGTAGGTCATGGTGCAAGGGCCAAGAAGGCCTACCCCTCATACATTCATTCATTCTTTATACCATCTGGGGCTGGTACAATAGGTCGGAAGTGGCCGCAGTACAAGGGACTTAGTCCCACCCCACTAGCAATGAAAAAAAAAAAGGTAAAGATAAAGCTATCCCTGTACCAGACCGTGATACGAAAGTACCAGCACAAAAAAAAAACATATGACATATTTGATTACAGTTGTGGAAAAGTCACTGTTTTAACATAGAATCACTTCAGATCAGTAGTTGTTAAGCTTTGATCTACGAATCCCTAGATAGTATGTGAAATGGCTCATAGTATTTAAGGGAGGGATTAAATAAAAATTTAAATGGCAGATGTTTTGGTGCAACACTGCTTTAAAGTATAGCAGAAAGGGACAGTAGTGTTGGGATTTGGTTTTAAGAAATTCTATTTCTTGTAATTTTTCCACCTACATAACACTGAGATGTACAATTTCAGAATGAAAATGTATTGTGAAATGCCATGCGGAAGAGAGAATGAGCATATGCAAACAGGTGTCTGAAAAGACAGAAAGGGGCATAAAAAGAGATACTCTCAGAATGGACATATTACTTCAGACAGAGGTTTGTACATTCTGGTTTTCAATGAATGGGGTTCCAGGAAGTAACCATTCACAATCATGCCCCTATATAGGCAATTCACAATGCACTCCTGCCTATCAATATGACACTCTTATACTCATACCTGATTTATTTTAAAAGGTAGTCTACATGCATGAATATTACACAATCTTACCTTGCATGTTCTATAGCTTTAATAGTTTTAAGCCTTGATATCGGTTCCTCTAACATCCACGATTCATTCACTGATGGTTCAGTTGATGAAACAATAATTTCATCACCCACAAGTACAAGTCTTGTACTTTCACCGTCAGTTACACGTGTTGCTGACAATACCTACATAATAAGAAAAAAACCTCTGCATTGTGTTCTGGTAAATACTTTGCCTATCAAAATTAGAATTTACATTGCAATCGAATGGTACAGGTAAGATATGTACTTATCAATTTAAAATGTGAACATCAACAAAATTAAATACTTTGACAGAAAAATGTTAAGAACATATTCAGAATGTACAATGAATCCTCTCCAAACAGATTTGTGCAACATGGCTTTGGTTATATACTGCATTACCCCTTTCATCTACTGATTGGTTATACAAAGCCCAAAAAAATTGAAGTAAGAGTGGTATGAAGATTAGTGGGGTAAAACCAAAGATACTCAGAGAAAACCCTACTCCAAAGCTCTTTTGTTCACCACAAAGCTCACATTAAGTCATCTACCACTGAACCTACATCCTTTGGTGAGAAGCCACTGTGTTCCCACCTGAGCAATGGCACAACCTTCTCTTCCACACATATTGCGTTTAACATGTTCATGTATTAGTTCACTGAAACAAACATCCTTTCTCATCAAAATAATAGCACTCCTTGCCTGGTTCTCAAAGCTCAGTTAATTCCATAGGTTCTTAAGTCTTAAAAACATGTTTTCTGAGAATGTAATCCCCATATTTGCCAAGAATAGACTGAATAATAAGCATAATGCCCCAAACATCCCTCACACTATTCAACCTACATGATGAAAGCAGTGCAGAAAGTAACACATGACAGTGGCTGGTCATTATTTGTTGATATGGCTGGCTGCTGTTTATTCAGTGAATCAGATAGGCAATTGTTTCTGAATGATTAAACTGGCCACATGTAAAAGGGTACAATCAATATAGGTGTCAGGATAATGAAGAACTGAAGGGAAGAAAACTGACCAACTAAACAACCAAAACAGTTCTCAACACCCATTTATACAACTGAACCAGCCTGAGGCATCTTGGAAAAAGTTGCTAAGCAGACCATCAGGGTCTGGATAAACACGAAAGAAAAATACTGGAAATCCACAGCTCAACAAAAACATGAGAAAGGTTTCCTCCAGGAGACCTTTACCAGAGGAACTATAGAAATATCAAGTGTTGAAGAGGCATCAGTTGAGACTATAGTAACAGTACTATTTACTGGACACTGTCTATAGTAAACTGCTTCATCTGCAGAAGCTGTCATAACAAAAAAGAAACAGGCTTGCACACCTTGTAAATGTGATGTATTACCTGTATTAAGATTTCATCACCTGTAACCTTATTTGATGCAACCAAGAGACTATCATGACAAAAGGATGATGATTTTGCTCTGTAAAAAAAATTACTGCCATGAAATCCAAAGAAGTGAAAAAATACAATGTGGTAGAATCTTCTAAGGAAGGCTATGGCTCAAAATGGGCTGTTTTGCCAATGATGGTGGTGGGGGTGGTGGTGGTGGTGGTGGTGGTGGTGGCGGGAGGAGGAGGAGAAGCTCACATCGCTCCATTAAGAAGAGTAATGGACTTCATGTGAGGTGCAGGAATGCTAGAGGGTTAAATCTTAGAAAGGGGATGCTCAATACATCAAAGACAGGCACACTGCAAGGAGCGTTTAATATGTCCATTCCTTTACTTATAACGTAATACAGCTCTGAATTCGATTATATTGTGATATGTCTGTTCAAAGCCAGGATTGTGGAGACAGAAGAGACAACAGTTGCTAGGAATGATTCGATAAACTTGCATCCATGGCAACCAAATCACATGACCACAGAAACAGACACACTCATAATAATAGGGGAACTGTTGGAAGCAGTGTTTTCTAAGAAGTCCATGCTGAGGTTATATATGGAGAAGTAACTGAACCCTACAGTCAGAAAATATAAGAAGGTTAAACTTGGTGGTGGTTAAGCTTACAACCGTTAAAGTGACTAAGCTGCCGTTGTAGCATAAGACATGTAAGATAGCTATGATCTGCTTTGCAAAGCCTGTACTGACAGAGAACTTGTATATAGTGCAAAATGAAGAATTTTCAATAACATGCTATATGTGCGAGACACAACTGACAAAAGGCCAAATATATACATAACAGATAAACCCATCTTCTCATCAGAGAAAATGCTACATAAGAACTATGACTGCAATGGTTCAGTTGAAGAAAAATAAAACTCTTGTGGTGAATCTCAAGGGGCTTGATGCCAAGATGAACTGATTGGTGGTAAACCACCAATCGTAAAGTAACTCTGACTTTGACTTTTAGTCAGCCTGGACTAGGAGGTCACAAGTTACCCACGCATGTTAGATGTGTGAAGGTTGCCAGCCAGTGAGGACAGAAGCCAGTGAACACAGAAGCTGAGGAATCCGTCCTACTGTGGGACCCGTTACAAGGCAGCGCATAGTGATGACATACAAGACTTAGTGGTGTCATAATGAACTGTGAGAGTGTGAATCAGTGACAGCGCTGTAATTAATTGTAGTTATGGTTTGCAAGAGCCTAATAAATACAATTACCAATCCAAACCTAGTCTATTGTCACTAATTACGAGACTATACAGGTATTACTGTCAGTACTGGTAACGGAAAGGAGAATGGGGAAATGAGAGTCATATAAAATTGAAAACCTGCCCAGCCACTACCATGTAAATCATTGTAGAGTCTTGAAAGCTACATCTGCCTTCTTATGATCCACTTAAGATGGGGTTGCCAGTGACTTTAAGATAAACTTCTGATATACAAACCTGACCCTTGCAACACTGTTTTCTTATGGTTTCAACCTGGATGACGTCAATCATCTCAGTTAGTAATTCATCATCACCTTTTTGAATTGCTTGCAATAATGATTCAAAATTAAGTCCTGCAATCCTGAAAGAAAATATTTTCTATAGTCCTAAGGCAACAGTGAAAGAAATAAAGACTTTCATTATATGGTAATAAAAATTCTAATATTCTTCCTAACCAGTTCAACATATGGGAACCCACTATGTTTCAGACATTATTAAGCATCTGTGCTACCTTAGTCTTTAGCAATGTTTCAGTTACCACTACATCATACAATAGGAATGAAATTAAATAAGAGAATATTTGTTTCTAGCAAAATATATTCCAATGTTCAGCATTATATGAATAGGATATGGTTTACGATGTACTACATGTGTGTTATTTCATTTTCATGGAAACCAAATGCTAATTTAACTAAACTGGTTTTAGCATAAAAGAGATGAAGGGATGGAATGACAGGATGGACAAATAAAAGGAATATGGGAGAATGACAAAAAGGAGCTAAATGTACAAGAGTTCATAAGAAGCTTCCAACTGAATTTTCAATGGGAATTGCACTAGAACATGTGATAGCAGAATACGTACCTTAATATTTGTCCTGAATTTCCGATCATCAATATATCGCACAGATTGTTCACAGTGGCATGGATGAATATTTTAATAAAAACAAAATCATGGTTATTTACTGGAGGCAAAGCTGATCTAGAAATAAAATAAGTGCATTGTTTCACACTATTATTAAATTAAACAAATACTACACCATGACATACACAGAACTCTTTATTATATTTAGATTTATTACCTTTAATTTCTACTTGCAACTAAAAAAATCACTTCTATTGTATCTGTAAAGTCCATTTGTAACTAATGTATCTAACTGCAGAAAAATCATGATTTACTAATCATGGCTTCTACCAAAATCCCACAGGACCTTAGTAGTTTTTAATTTCCAGGCAGGTTTCCGTTTAAAGCTGGTATTTAATTATAAAAAATACTGCACCCATATATTTATGATCCAAAACATGAATAAGGACTTCACATTATGAAACATACTGTGTTATCATGTAATATATTATCAGTGTTCCATCTTGAAATGCCCCTTTCTTCCTTTATGTTTTCCAGTAATCACCACCCATATTACATTTTAGAGAGGATTAACAACTGTGTTATTCACTTGTCTCAGGTTGTGTATGCCAAGATCAGCAAATAAGAAGTGCTAATGTTGATATGTTGATTATGAAGTTAACACTTCCAACCACAAATTTAATTGTTGATTAGATTTCCCATAAATTCAGTACGGTGAAACCCGACATTTAGAGTTCCTTTGCAAGCTAGTGGATCTGAACATTAAACTGAAGAAAATCTTTATTGCAGAAAATTTAACACCAAGATTAGTGATCTGGGATCCACTCAAATTGGACAGTAAGTGTGGGGAAATCTTCAACTGAAGAACATTAAATGTGGGTGCCACTGCATTTTAAGAGACCATTTATTTTTAATGAAAACCTAATATTAATCACATGCTTCCTTGATACAAGTGCCTCAATTCCAGCAGTGACTACATTGAGAAGTAGCTTAAGCATGTACCATATGTCCAAAAACTATCTGACTTTATCTTTTCCCACTGTAAGTAATGGCCAAAGGGGTGGGGAAACTGAGCATAGTGGTAGAAGGGACTTTCATGCGCATGTGTGATTTTTTGCTGACTCGCAACACTGCGTCTGGCTGCCAGATAGCAAAGTGGTGTAACACGTGTTTGTCACATTCTCACAGAACGCTTGGAGCAGCGATACTGCATTAAGTTTTGTCAGAAACTTGGGGATACCCAAGTGGAAACAATTCGCAAAATTTAGCAGGCTTTCGGCGATGATGCAATGGGGGTCACTCAAATTAAAGAGTGTTTCAACCGCTTTAAACATGGCCGTATGTCGGCGGACAGTGAGCACTGTTCCGGGGGACTGTCAGTGCTGATGTCATTGAGAAAGTGCGGACACTGATCATGGAGGACCGTTGTTTGGCCATCCGTGAAGTTGCTGATGAGGTTGGGATCAGCAGAGGTTCCGCAAACACAATTTTAACTGAGGATTTGGGCATGCGAAGAGAGGCGGCAAACTTTGTGCCCAAGCTGCTTTCGCCGGAGCAGCAACAACTCCGCATTGAGGTCACACAGGACATGCTGGAGTGCGCCAACAGGGATCCTGAGTTTCTGAAGACTGTGATCACTGGTGATGAGTCGTGGGTGTATGGATATGACCCAGAAAACAAGGTCCAGGCGTCACAATGGAAGCATCCAACATCCCCGAGGCCCAAAAGAGCACAACAGGTTCGGAGAAATGTGAAGGTGACACTGACTGTTTTCTTTCAATTACTGGGGTGTTGTGCATCATGAGTACGCACCACTAGGCCAAACTGTCAATAAGGAGTACTACCAAGAAGTCCTCCGCCATCTTCATGATGCAGTTCGGCGCAAGAGACCGGAGCTGTGGGACTCGCGCAACTGGCAGCTGCATCATGACAACGCCCCTGCTCATTCATCACACCTGATCCAGGGTGTCCTGTCCAAGCACAGCATTCCGCAGGTTTGCCGGGCTCCCTACTCTCCTGACATGGCGCCTTGTGATTTCTGGCTGTTCCCAAGATTTAAGACACCACTAAAAGGCTGCTGTTTTGACAGCCGCGAGGACATCATACAGAACACGATGGCGCAGCTACACGCCATTCCAAAAGAAGCCTTCCGGAATTGCTTCCAGCGATGGAAGGACCACTGGGCTAAGTGTGTGGAGTCACAAGGGGCCTACTTTGAAGGCAATTAGTTATTGTAACCACCCAGATACAGAACTCTTTTTTCCCGGCCGAAGGTCGGATAGTTTTTGGGACCGAGTAGTACATATTTTTTGTACATAGTTGTTTCCTCATTGCTTGTTTTGTTAACAGTTCACAGGAGGTTTCTTTCTGAATAGCCCTCATATTAGTCAAACATATAATATTACACAAAATTTCAAGGACCTACATTAAGTATCACTAGTGTCACATCAGCTTTAGAGGCTCACACATCCACGGAAATGACATTTTCATGGCAGGAAATTTAAAAGTATGAATATGGTGCAGGAATGATGGTAATACCAGGTTTCATGAAAATTAAAAGACTGGTTCAGAAGTTAAGAGCTTGGGACCACCCACCCATGTATACAACCCCACAAGGAAAAGAACAGCCATTCGTGCACAAACATAATACAAACAGCATATTTTTCCTTATAATGTAAGTGGCCTAAAAAGTATGGTATAAGGGAATACCTTGCTCCATCCAAAATACAAAGTACACTCAACTCTCGATTATCCGGGATAATGGTGGGGATGGAGATCACGATTAGTCGAAAACCCGGTTAAGACAAATTTTATTAAAAGTAGTACTGTAATACTGTACCTGCATAACACTACAGGCCTACCTGTATTTAAATTTATTCAACCTCATTTTTATGTCATCTCATGGCCTATTTAATACTTTTTTACATTACACTGAAGTATGAATTAGTTATTTCAATCACAGTGTTCAACAACATCCAACACTTTTTATGAATATTCACACTTAACACTTAAAAAAATTTAATATTGTCGTTTGCTTTTCACGGCATTTTCCTTTTTACGGATATCCATATGAAGCCTACGTAATATCAGCTTGTCACTTAATAAACTGTTCTCTTCCCTCTCAAGATAGTCTAGTAATGATTCCAAATGATTAAGAGCAGCACCATGTGATATTTTGTTACTAGCAGCACTGTCCACCTCTTCCTCATTCTCGCTTTCTTCCCGCTCTTCTGGCTGCATCCCCGCTGAACTTACAATTTCGTCACTGCTTAACATTTCGAAGCCCGGCTCACACGAGTCACAGTCAAACCACTCTCATATATTTTCCTCGTTGACTTCTTCAACACCAAGAACTTGGGTTAGCCAATTTTGTCAGTTCTATGGCTATCTCATTTTCACAGAATCCCGTGAATCCATGGATTTCATCATCTTCATTAGTGATGGAAGGCATCAGTTTCTTCCATGAATTTTTTAATACAGATGGCTTTACCGTATCCCATGCAGTTGAAATCTTGTATATGGCATCTAACATTGAAAAAGACTTCCAGAAACATGTCAGATCATTGCCTTCATTGATGTACTTTTGTAGCAAATTTGATCTGTAGATTCTCTTCATACTTGAGATAACTCCTTGAGCCATTGGTTGGATAAGTGCGGTAACATCAGGAGGAAAATATTTCCATCATCTGACCTCAGGAGACTTCTGTTAGGATGTGAGGGCACATTGTCATTGAGGAGCACAGCTTTCTCAGGTAGGCCTTGGGATTCTAGATGGTCACAAACTTGCGGCACAAATTTAAAATCAAACCATTCTTTAAATATCACTCTATTCATCCAAGTTTCTTTATGATTAAAATAATGGATAGGCAGACTTGAAGCTACTGTTCCTTTAAAAGAGCATGGTCTTTTCGCTTTGCCGATAACTACTGGTGTAAGTTTGTGTGTTCCTGATGCATTAGAAGAGCACAAGCATGTCAATCTCTCCTTACTGGATTTGTGACTGGGAGCCTGTCTTTCATTTTGAAATGCCAAAGTTCTGGTTGGCAAGCATTTCCAATAAAGACCCGTTTCATTGGCATCGTGATTTGTTCTGGCAGCAGATTTTCACTTTTCACAAAACTATCAAAATTGGTACAAAATTGAACTGATAATGATAAGTTCCCTGACAATTTCTCACCTTGAATACTAATTTCTCGTATTCCATGACACTGCTTGAAACGTGTTAGCCAACTGGAAGAAGCATCAAAACCTCCTTGTAGTTCAAGTGCTTCGGAAAAAATTTCACTTGTTTAGCACAAACTGCTCCTGTTATTGTTGTTCCCTGTGCCCTTAGTTGATTAAACCAGATCAGCATTGCTTTGTCGAGATCATCATACGTTGATTTTTTCATGGTTTTTCTCTTCTTCATTCGGCTTGAATTAGAAGATGAAGCAAAGGAAATAGATTCCTTTGTTTTTTCAAATCACAAACAGTTTGTTCTCCAATACCGTATTGCATTGCTAATTGTTTAACTACAGCTCCTTTTCCCAACTGATTGATAATTTCAAGTTTCTGTTGAATACTTAACACAACACGCTTCCTTTTACACCCTGACAATTTGCTAACGCACTTGAAGATTGATACAAAGAGACTAAGTGGGGCGGTGTATCTGTCCTTGAAACTTTCCACAAATCCTTGCATTCTTTCACCCCTACCCTAGAACATCGTGTTAGCATAACAGGACCAAAAAATGGAGAGCATGGTTCACACTAGTGCGAAAATAGTGTTACAACTCACCATGTGAAACAAAAGTGAATGAATATTAAACAACATATAAGCCTCAAAAAAGCCCCGGTAAAGCCGCAAACCAGTTTATCCGCCCCCGGATAATCGAGAGTTGAGTGTACTGTAAAACAGTTACTGAACTGGCTGCAAAGTAACTACCGTAGTTAGTACAGACTTCATATTCTGAATCACTTGCTGTTAATTACAAGATTGCAGGACATGTCTTTCAGAAATGACACATCATGAAGGTCATGTGTAATGTTATCTGCAATCTTTGTTCTTCAAGGAATGAGACTTCAAAAGAACAGCATACATACATGAAGTTCTATTTAAAAACAGGCTGCTTCTGCAGGAGAACAACGAATATACTTCATAGAACTGGGTGGTGAATGACTTCTGCTGAAAACTTGTTCCCATAAACAGACATCCTACCATCCAAAAGTCATTAATGGGGTGGAAATCTCATTTGGATCCTGACAGAGCATTCTGACACAAAATTTAAACGTGCAACATACTACTGCCATATTAGTGACTTGTCTGCTAATATGAAACAGAACTAGGTCAATGTGCATAAGGACTTCCAAGACACACTTCAGAGAGGCCCCAGTATCTTTCTTAGGTACCTGTATGACAAAACATGCAAACACTATCACTTTCTGGAATGTTACACCATGTGGTCTGGTAGATGTTTACCAATACTTTGGAAGCATGTACTACCTCCATCTTTGGGATCAAAAAGAAAGCCAAGTAAGCAGCAAGCTGAGAATGCTACATGGAAAATTACTATAGCAATAGGCCTGGGAAGGAGTCCTGTGAGAAATAGCAGGAGCAAGAATAATACAAGGACCAATAATTTAGATAGAAGGAAGAGATAATGCGAAGATAGAATATTGGGAGTAAAAAGTATATCAGAGGATAACAGAACTGACTGGGACTGATGGCAGAGTATGCAAGGGAATAAAAGAGGGAAGAAGCAGAAAAGACAAGACAATCATGACAATGTTAACGGGCCAACAAAAGAGGCTAGCGGCAAAGCAAAGGAGTAGTACAACGAAGTAGAAGAGGAAGGAGAGTTATGATGTGGGTGGGAGGGAAGACGCCATGGGCTGAAAGAAGACTACAGAAAAGGATAAAAGGAAGAAATAGAAGAGGAAGTGGGAGAGAAAGGATAGTCATGATATTCAGGGCCACGCTCTTCATACTAGCAAATTGCATTTCTGTAAACATATTTTAGACAGTACTTCAGGATAAACAGTCTCCAACTTACATTTCTGAACAAACCCTTCAATTATGTCTATGCTGCACAACTCAACCACATTTCTGTCAACAACACATTTAAAATGTGAACAGAGATGCCAAACAAAGAAACTTAACCTTACAGAGTGCACCAAAATTAAAACAGATATGTGTACCTTGAAAACAGAAGGTGGCCTTTCACGGAATGGCATAAGAAATGAATAACACCTTCAACACCAACAATGATAAACAAGCCATCATCTGACACAGTAAAACAGTCAATAGGAGAATCAAAGGCATAAGTGAAGTGTATTTGAGAACATGTTTCATCAGTAAACACTATGAGAAACCCATCAATTGCAACACAAACACTTCCTCCAAGAAAGGATGCAGCAATAACATGTGGATTCTTCACAACCTAGAACATAGAAGAAAATAAATAGCAATAAGTATAAAAAAAACCTCATTAGTTTCTATAAATAAAACTATTTTGCCTTTAAAATATTGTCATGTGTAAGAGGTTAGCATGACGAATGATTGTGGGTTCTGGATTTGATGACTGGATTTATTAAAACCTTCGTTTACAAGGTCTCTTAATCACACTCAATTATAGCACCATTGCTAATCTACCCACTTCACAAATCACTAGAACATGCTACATTCTTATCCTCATACTCTTCTGTACTCTTCTGTCCATGTAATCTCAACTTCCTTGTAGTAAAGATTGCCTTCAAAATAACTCCTCGGCACAGACCTACTCAAAATAAATGCCAGGTGATCACCACACAGCCAGTCCATTGGCGCGCTGGCTGCTGCCTAGCAGCAGTCTCACCATGGACCTATAGAAAACACATTATGTGACTGCTCCCAACTGTTGTTGTTTGACATCACTGTGCATGCACAAGCTCTGTGATGGTTGGCCACGTGTCTGTTGCGGACATTGCAATAGCAATGGATTTACATTTCACAATATATTGTTCAATCCTACAGTCAAAGTCTATAGTTTCCTACGACAAATCTTACATACCTGCCTCTAGAACACATCCACTTGCCGAGAGAACTGAACCATGTTATGCACATATAAAAGTAGAGAAGTCTCTCAAATTTGAGATATACATATTTTCCAAAGACGTTCTTTCCCCTTATCCATTTTCATCCTTACTTTAAAAACAGATCTATTCCTGATAAATATAACCAACTGCACAAATACTATTACACTTCACTGTCATAAACTCTACCAAGCTATCAGTATTACACTGCAGTTTTCTACTGAATGGATTTCCACAGTGGTACTGCTTTTGACTCATAACTGGGAGGTGCTCAGTTTAAATCTCAGCTGGAACACCTGCTATACTATTCTTAGTGGTTTTCTCAGTCCCTCCACACAAGTGCCAGAATAATACCTTGATTAGCTCATAACCGCTGCCTTCTAAATCATCATTCAAAACCATACAGTCTAGCTACTAAAAACATCATTAAAAACCCCATGAATACCCGCCCCCACCCATCAAATACAAGTCAGAAGTGGTGTCACTTGAACCAAGGTACTCGGTAAAAATTGGTGTCATTCAGCTTATCAAAAAGTTCCCATTTTCTGAAGTCTGACATAGTTCTTGCCAGTCTTGCTTGATTGATTCATATTGGAGAGTGATGTCTGTGACGGCCAGTGACAGCTGTGTTTGAAATTCTTTCGTTGCTTGAGTAAGGATCAGCATATACAGGACTCTGCTGCATGTGTAGATTAGATACGGATTAGTTATAGTGCTCTGTGTTCTAGTTATGCTTGTTATGGTGTTTAAATTTAAGCCTTTCACGTGCTTTAATAGAACTGGTTGCATTGTATTGGCTGCGCTGGAAATAATCGTGAACCGTGACTATGAGCCCAAATCCAAACACAGTTGTAACACGTGCAATCCAAATTTATTCTACGATACATATATTTACAATTTAGTACTTGTGTATTTATTGCATATTGGAATGGAATTGGCATACATGTAGTCCAATGTGTGTAGTCTTTTGGACACACTGTTGTCCTAGGTGAGGTCTGTACTGATATTAACCATTCCTTCTCTTGTCAGTATATGCCACATTGAACAGAAATGGCTAAATCTGCAATCATTTAACAAGTGGCTGAAGAAATTGGACATGTGTATGAATGGATAAATGTATTTCACACTGTCCATCAAAATGGCGGGTCGTATGAAGAGCTGTATTAACCGCGCTACAGTATTAATTACCAATAATGATGAACCGAGAGAAACAACGTGTATCTGCTGTGCAGAGCTTGAATTGGAATTGGAAAGGACTCGAAGTGAACTCAGATCAACTAAAAAAATTGTCGAGTTGCTACAGAAAGATATATATAGTACTGAATTAGAGGTTATGAACAGCACAGTCGGTGGAAGTAAGAGAGGCAGTGGAAGTGTCTCCCCTCATGAGGAATATAAATTGATACAAGAGCAAAGAAGTGAAACTACATAAGAAGAAAAAATTAAGTGTAATGACAATGTGATATACTCGTATTCAAGAATGGAACAAGATAATAACCAGCAAGATGAGCAGTTTCCAAATTTAAGTAGTAATAGTATAATCACTGACTTCTTAACAAAACCTAAAACTATACCAACAGTAGCAAAACCAATTCCAGTGATTGTGAATATGGAACTAAGAACTAATAAGAGAGATAATAACATGCTTTCACAAAAATCTAAGCTTAACTTAATTGTAAAGACTAAGAACATCAAAAGAACCAACCAAGGACTAAACGAGATAAATAAGCATAAAATAATGATAACAGGTGATAGTCATTGTTACGGAACAGCAAGAAACACAAGTGATTACTTAGGAGATAAATTTGTGGTAATGGGTATGATTAAACCGGGTGTGGGAATTGAGGATATTCTTACATCAATGAATCAGAATTACAGAAGTCTGACCAAAAAAGATGTAATAGTAGTATAGGCAGGACCTAATGATGTGTATAGAAATAACACAAGGCTAGCACTAACACAGTTTGTAAAATTCTGTAAGGATTTCATTAATGTAAATATAATTACACTAGATATCCCTCACAGGTATGACCTGATGGAAACCTCCTGTGTCAATAGAGAAATCCACATATTCAATAGAAAACAAAGGAAATTCACTAAAGTACTTAAACATGTTACTATTATTGAAATGAATAATAATAGTCTCAATATTGTCCCTAGAGAGCTTATTAATGATGTATAATGCCTACGTTCATTATGTCATATGGCATAATATTCTGGGGAAATGCCTACATTCATTATATGTCATATGGCATAATATTCTGGGGAAATTCAATGTACAGTTCCCAAATATTTAAAATTCAAAAAAGAATAATTAGGGTAATAATGAAAGCAGGAAATAGTGACACTTGTTGGCCTCTATTTAAAAAATTAAACATTCTTCCATTTTATTCACAGTATATATTTTCAATATCGGTCTTCATAGTTAAAAACATGGACAAGTATGTAGTAAATTCAGATATTCATAACATTTATACGAGACAAAGATTCGAACTACATTATCCAACTTATAAATCAACCAGGGCTCAAAAGGGAGTATCTTACACGGGGATTAGAATATTTAATAAATTACCACATAGAATACAAAATTTATTGCAAGATTTAAATAAATTCAAATATTCCCTTAAAAAAATTTTGCAGGTGGGCTCTTTTTATTCTTTAGATGAGTATTATGAATGGAGAACAAGGGATGCTTGTGTTAATTACAGATAAATAAAACAACACTAGTCATTTTTAAAACTTTTATTGTAGGATACCTATAATTCTTTAGATATGCTTTTACTCTATTATTGACAGTGTTAATGTGTATTTTATTATGATACGTTGCAATGCAAGTGTTATATGCATGTTGTATTTAATTATAACAATGTATCAATCATTGTATCAATAGTTATTGCAACAATGGTTGTAAATACATTGTAATATCTTTATGACATTGTCCTCTGGATTTATTTTATTGTAACCTGGGCTTTGACATGTTCTATATCTGGAGCCACTATTACCAAATGTAGATCTGACGAACAAAAATAAATTGAAATTGAAATATTGTTGAAAAATTTAGAAATTTCAATATATAAAAAAAAGTCAGTTCCATTTCAACATGTTTCTGAAAAATGTGATATAGAAATATTCAATGTGGACTAACCAACCTTTAATGAAGACCTGCACAAATCCTGCACACAAATTTGCCATGGTGCCCAAAACCTGCATGATGGCCATAAGACTTTTATTCCTGTTATACTACTGCTAGTGAATGACCCACTGAAAATAATGGGCAAATTATTTCTTTATTTCCTGTATCCCTTTTGTATCTTTATCTCCTTCCCACACTTCTCCCCTATTGCTGTTCTTCCCTTCCATTTGTCCACCTTACTATCATTCCTCTCCTCTTCCTTCACATTAAAACAGTTTCCCACCCCTGTTCTTCCATTCCTCCACACCAGTGTTTCCCCCATGGTTGTTCTGCAGATGAAAATTTCATTACAATATAAAGAATGATAACAAAATACAAGTACTATATATGCTACGCGTGGGAAACTCATACTGATGTAGAAATATGAACTGCATGACACATACTCACTTCCATTTGAGTAATATTTACAACTTACATATTTTAAGCATGAGAAAAATACAACAAATAAGAGAAGGTTAACGTACCTCCCCCTGAGGATGGATTGTTGCCAGCGTTAAGGTTTCAAAGAGTCCATTACTGTCATCTGAAACTGTCCGGGTTCCAAAATTAACAGTTTCCTCCTCTGCATCAAACCCTGTGTTGACATCAGCCCACACAGCCATTGCTACATCCTTAAACACAAATAACACACCCAAAATGAAGACAGCACACCACACACACACACACATACAGATCCAGCAGTACAACGCATGCAGTAACAGGAGCAAAACACAACACAGAACACGATACACAAATATATGTAGGAAGATTGCTCACATGAAAGACGATTGGCATAATTCGCATGTTTGAGTGCGACGTAGGAAGAATCCTGAAAAGTTTTATTATTTACAATTCATCGTCCTATATGACGAATACAGATTTTAGTCATTTTAGAATGAAGACATTATGGCATGCAAGTACAATAGTTTAACGTGCATAAAGACACCTGAAGATGGCACATTAGTGCTGAAACATGTAGTGTGGAAGTGAAGAATAAGGTGAAAAGTGTATACACTGTAAGACGGTCAGCATAAACCATGGATATGAATCAGTGTAACAGGACGCTAAAATATAACATTGTAAACAACTTCTTTATTAAGACTGTCACAACACAACTATATCACGGTCAGTGCCTGGTTCTGGCTCTGCTACATGTTTCGGCTATTAATAGCCATCATCGGGCAAATATATGGCTAATACATATACACCACTGAACTGCAGTATTAATAAAATTGGATACAATAATATTAATTACATTAAAATACTTGACATAAAAATACAATAAATTAGATTATATAAAACAAAAGTTATAGTATATTACAAGAATAAAATTCTTCAATTGATGCTTTACATCATCGAGTCAGTCGTTAGTTTTTGTGATTTTGTTTCGTACCCATGGACAAATTAGAGTATTCCGTATGTTGTGTATAAAAACTGTTATTGGAGGCACATGATGTAGATGTAGTAATTCGTTCATTCATTCATTTATTCACATTGCATAAAATCCTTACATGATTTAAACAACCGAACAGATATAGAAATCGTCAAGTAGTATGAACTCATCTTGCTTATATTTATTTATTTATTTATTTCATATCATATCCATGGATCATTGTACATGATATAGGACAAGTCAAATACTTTACAATACAATAAGTAATAATAATAATAGTAATAATAATAATAATACAATATATAACACAATGATATAATAGTATACAAAGATAATAAAATTATGATTCGAATGATATATATCCTGGGTGGTTATGGTTATGGAGAGTTTGATGGAATGAAGATTGGCAGGGGAAACCGAAGTACTCGGAGAAAACCTGCCCCAGTGCCACTTTGTCCATCACAAATCCCACTGGACCAGACCGCCTCGGTGGGAAGCCAGCGACTAACCGCTTAAGCTGTGGCACGGCCTTAGAGATAATATTGTCTGGTATGTTGCTTCACTGTAGTTTATGGTCCTGGTCTCTGTAGTGCTGGTGAAGCTTCTTGAAGTCTGCATATCTCCAGAGTAGCCTGTTCCGGTAAATCTCCACTGTGTTAGCTTGGTTGCTGGAAAAGGGAAAAGAAAACTGCGCAGTAGCGATTCCAAAACCAATTATTC
>NW_019738348.1:787458-794353 GCF_002891405.2 Cryptotermes secundus
ATTCCCAATTCTCATAACTTAGTTTCATTCTAAAATCTGCCATGGTATAATCATTTACATTTCTTATTAAATATTAAATATAATATTAATGTTAATTCATATTTAGTCAGTGCCTCATCTTACAAAGTATTGTCCATTCTATAGGGAATGTAAACAATGATAATAAATGTAAAGCATGAAATGTTAACCACTTGGGATAGAAACATGGGGTTTGCTCCTACACAATCAGAAAAATATGACCCTTCACTTAAGTGCATGTTTCATGTGAGTTCATGAGAAGTTTGTCTGAGCTGACATGAAATTTTACTTCTGAACTTGCAGCACTGATATCAGTGGCCATGCTTCAAACATCAAGAGATGTGAATCCTATTATACAGTCTTTTCATAGTTACAGTCAGGCAGTCCCTTACTTCAATGTTGCCTACCTTCCCCCCCCCCCCNCACAATACAAGCACGTGGTTGGAATTTACATTTTTGAAAAAAAAATGTCAGAAAACAAGGTCATGTTGTATGAGGGTTGTTCAAAAGAAACCTATTCAGGATTTTCAATGGGTGAAGGAAGGGAGGCTGTTAAAAATTGTCTCCATGGGAACTGATGCAGGTGTCCCATTTATGTATCAACCCCCATCTAGGCTTGGCAGCATGTTAACAAATGTCTCCAAATATTAAATTAAATTTGGAAAACACTGATTCTGACAGTGCAGAAGAAAGCACTTATTAATCATACAATGAAACCTATGAAACCAGCCAGTAAACTGATACAAAGATGCACAGAGAGAGAGAGCTAGCTAGATATATTCCATAAATCCTAGACAGCACAGCATGGGACAAGTGAGAGTACAATATATCACATTTAGAAACACAATATAGCATTCCCATGCACAAACTATCACAACATATTAAATCACGTACACCATCACACTACTAACAGTATTTTTCATGGAGTATTTGAATGATGTTTTCAACGTCGAGACTATATAACATCAGTATTAACAGCAACACAGCAGTCTCACATATCCATACAAATTATATACTGAAACCAGCCACTTGATTACAATCAATATATACAAATACAGATATTCAAAATTTACAGATACACACATGACTACAGTCAGTCAAACATACCTTGGTAATACAAATTCATCTAGAAATTAAAAACATGAAATATAGAAATTATTTCAATATTATTTTGAACTAAGATCTAAAAGTTTGTGACGATGGTTCATTGCAACAAGTATCATTTGTTTTTTGTTTTTTTTTTTACATTATCCATCGTCTTGTCCATATTTAAAACCGTCCGGTTTATTTTTCAAAACACAACGTTTCAGAGACTAGATTCTGTCTCTGTCCTTGGGTAAAACCAACTCAGTTGGGCCCAACAGATAGAGCTAGTCCTTGTCTCCAGGGACTAGCTCTATCTACTGGGCCTAACTGAGTAGGTTTTACTGAGGACAGAGACATAATTCAGTCTCCGAAATGTTGTGTTTTGAAAAATAAACAGGACGGTCTTTAAATACAGACAAGATGATGGATAATGTTCAAAATATGATACTTGTATTATTTTGAACTGTTTACTGCTGCGAGATAAACACTTTATTTCTTGTTTGTGGTTGCTGAATAGCACTGCACATTCCTTTTTGGTAGACTAACATTTGCAGCCAGTATGTGACAATAGTGCTTGAGCATTATATTGGCTCCATGGATCTTTTCCAGAAGTTGCCTAGCTACCATCTAGTTTCATTAACAAGGACCTTGCGAAGATCATGGCAGGAACAATTAACCCAAGACTGAATTGTTATACAGAAACCTGAAACCCCATCATCAGGTGAAGCACGATTTTGATGAACCACTCAACAAATGAAGTGGCCTAATGTTCAGACAAACAATGTATATAAAATGCTTATGTATGTTTCTGCTCCTTGTCAGTAAGAACAAGTTTGCAGGAAAGCTGATGGAGAAACAACTACCTCGTTCTTCATGACAGCTGATTACAGTGGATACACATGAAGCAAATGACTACAGATAAAATATATGAAAGTTCAACTCAGCAATGGCATTCACATCAACAGGGACAGAGATAAATTGCCACCTTGGAATGGTCCATACTGTTTCCAGAGACACATTCAAGTTTGCCATTTGGTTGGTATATGCAAATGAGGCCAATAAGCCAGGATACGGACAACTTTTTCTTTTCAATCATGTTGAAGCAACCACAAAATGACTTGAAAGCCAATCAAACCAAGGGTTATGGCCGAAGTAATGCAACAACTGCAACTAGTTAGCCCACTTGGTGAGTCACAGAGACAAATGCATCAAATGGAATATATGAGTGAATAAACAAAATATGCTGACAATAACCTTCAAGATTTGCTTGAACTGCATACATTACAGCAAGTACAGCTAGTTGATACTATTTGCTCAACAATTCAACAGCACTCAAAGCTGTGCCTATTTTAAAGTTTCCAATACAATTCTTTTGTTTTACAAAAATGTGTATTGCTAAATTATTCAATAGAAATGCAAGCCAACATACATGTTTTGTTTGTTTGTTTTTTGCAGAAAATAACAGGAGAATATGCTTAACAATTCCTTGGAACAGCTTATATGTCTGCTTCCCTAAACCAAATTAAAAAAAAAATTAAAAAATAGCACTTCCAACTTCTTGTGCGTTCTTGTGTACCTACAACTATTCTAAATTGTGTTTCTCCACACCCTTTCCACCACACACATTTACAAACTTCAGAGTTATATGCCAAAATCAAATAAAAACATCACTTACCTCTAATCTGCGAATTCAGATCCTCAGATAACAACCACTATTCCATCCATCCACCTGCGCTCTACAGGTAATGACCATTAAATGGGCCGAATTGGGCCAGGATTTTTGTTCTTAAACCTTAAAGGCGTTAAACACCTCAAAGTTCTTAAACTTTATAGCAAATGGCGCCAAATCGTTCCAATCTACACGAAATCGACTCTAGTATCGATTTATGTAACATTCGAGGAACGATGGATGAACTAATATAGTCCGATGCGGTCCGATGAACCCGATTTCTAACGGTACACTGATGTCTTACGTGCGGCTTTAATTCTGACATCTTTTCACTGACGGGTATAATTTTAGTAATATATTCCGTACCTTGCCAAGAAGACAACCCCAAAGAAAATAAAATGTTATATAAGATATCTTAACCACATTTAGTTACATGACGAATATAATAACGCAGTTGGTAAAATTGGGTTTTTGCCATTGTGTAACTTGCACAGAGAAAACATGTGAACCCTCACAGTAGTTCAAAATGCGTAAGATTTGAGGCTTTCACGGCGGTGACTATGAAGAAAGCAGTCTTCTGGGATTTTGCACCGTGTATATGTGGTGTTAAACGACGTTTCGGAGGAACGTATCGCCTCCATCTTCAGGGTAGAAGAAAAAATATATAAGAAATCTGCAAGCAAAGAGACTTCTCACGGTCTCTTTGCTTGCAGATTTCTTATATATTTTTTCTTCTACCCTGAAGATGGAGGCGATACGTTCCTCCGAAACGTCGTTTAACACCACATATACACGGTGCAAAATCCCAGAAGACTGCTTTCTTCAAGTTCAAAATGCATTTGCTTTACTGAGCTGAAGAGCCAGTTACACGCTGTACAGGCGGTTTCAATCGATTAACAGTCGCCTGCGGATGGGCTAAGGGGGCCGAAACATGTCGCAACAGTAAATTAAAGTATGATTTTAATGACATTTTAGGAAATTTAAATGTGATTGTAATGACATTTTGACATAAAAGTTTATGTTGCATTAGAGACGGAAGCAAGTGGGCGAGTGATGCATCAATACAACAGAATGCTGAAATATAGTATTCAGTCAATATACGAGTATTAACTGGTTATGGGCTGATTGACCGAGGCTCGACTATAAGAAGGGTGTAGGGATAGCTCAGTGATAATAGTTACTGGCTGCTGGCTAGACGACCGATATTCCTTTAAAAGTGGTGATCCGGGTAACTTGATCAGTACCGATCAATACAGTGAATGCCTGAACACTAGGGATTTGATACTGACCATACTGACAGATAAACCAAGTTACCTCAGGAAGAGTAGTGACTAGCCACTACTTGGATGACCACGGTTGTATAAAAGGGTGGGGACACACCGGTTGCCAGTTGCCTTGGTGCGCCCTCGCTCAAAGACCACGGATCGTCGTATTCATCATAATTTCCCCCACTAGTTGGCACGCAACCGGGAGTGTCCGAGCTACAGCTGTAGGTCCCGGGGACCCGATGTGCAAATCCAAAGAACAAAACAAATAGAATTCTTCACATTTTGGTTTTCACTGCAAGGTTCCAAGCTAGTAAAGTCACTCTGTGAACGTCGCATGCGTTGGCTTGTGTACATTTCCTTGCAGGCGGCCGAAATGCTAAGAAAGACACATACTTGAAATCCATCAAATTGTGGCTGTTGGTGCACATGGATGCGTCGCCGTATTGAAGAGGAGCAGTCATACCGGTCGTACCAGTGCTGATAGGCATTTATGGCAGCTTGGTACCACGTTGACGTAAACTGACTTGCTTTGCTTGGCGTACTTCAGTACCATCCCTAGTGATCCGTGGTATCATCTGCAAGGATGTAATGCCGTGTTATACGGTAGAAGTTCATGAGGAAAGAACGTACAGCTTCTATCTTCAGCGTCAAGCAGTACACTCCGAAACGTCGGTGGTCTTCTGCTTCTACCAGACTATAATTAATCACATCCCAGAAGATGGTATTCTTCATCATGGCTCTTCATAGTCACCTTCGTTTGCTAGGGTAAATTGCTGCTGTCTTCGACTTAGTACCGGGTCCCGAGTCTCACGACTCCTGGAGCCCTGGGAGTGAAACTGACCAAACCGTCACCTTGGTCACCATTGGTCACCTTCATGGTCGTTCATAGTTAAAAAATAGTCACCGTCGTCGGGAAGTCAAAGACTATTTCACTATAGGTGGCAGCAGTGCAGTGCAGTGCAGACTGGTTCTGCTCAACCAATTATAGGCGAATTGTTTGCATTCTCACTCGGATCCGCTCGATTGCTGTTCGATTCCAGTTGAATACATATTGGTGATTTATTTGACTATAGTCTGTAGTGGTCTATATAGATTTTTATACTGGAGCATATGAAGGGTCGCCGGTTGTGAAATTCCTAACATTTTAAAGTGGAACTGCAGTCAGTCGTTGAAAGACGTTTAAATTAGTATATTTACATAATCTGTCTAATTAATACACATTGAAATGTCTGCTGTAGGAAAGAAATTATTTAAGCAAGGAATTGAGCAACTCCGAAGCAAAGAGTTTCGAGAATATTTAATGAGGTAACTTCGTAATTAACTAATATATCAGATAAAATATATGTACTGTTCTTGGAATATAAATAGGATTATAAATGAACTATTGGAAGCATGCGAAAAGAGTTACTCCAAGTCTGTTGTCCCTGAGACGGGTGGTCTTCGAGGATATATGATTTCAAGAGTACTATATTGTGGGATGTAATGCCGTGTAGTCAGCGGAACTGATGTTTCAGAAGAACATACAACTTCGATCGTCAGGGCGGAAGAGTAAGTCAAGCAGAGCCTTGAAGATTAAAGCCGATACATTTCTCCGAAACGTCGGTGAAACGTTACCGGACTTCACGGCGTTACATCCCAAATGATAGTCCTCTTCACACTTACTTTTGTGAGAACCTCAGTGGGATTGAAAAAACGAATGTGAAATATATGCTACGTGTAAAGAAAACAGTGACTCGTATCTCATAAAACTATTAAAATGTTCATTGAGTTATTCTTTGTGCAACAAGTTATACATAAGTGGAAGCTGTATGTTTTAAATGCAGATCTAAAATTTTTTTATTTCTTCTTCTTTTGAAAAATGTGTGCTGCTACAGAGATTGGTACACCTTTAGGTAGCTGCTTTTATGCCTTTCATATGGACCAAGTTTCACAGAAGTACACCTATTAATTTTGAAGATACAAATACAGAAGCAGTGAATGACCAACATCCCAGAAGGTTCAGGATCCTTGTCTTCAAAACAACTGGGTTATTGGGCAAAATATTTTGCAGTTTTACTTAGGTCATGGCAGCTTATAAACAGGCCACATTTCATTAAGATAAAAAATTCAGTTGCCACTATGTATTTGTTGTTTTTGTATGGAGTGGCTCCTAAATTAAATTATACTAATGCCACTCCCACATCATAGTTTGCATTCATTCATTTATTGTATATTCCATAAATCCATATACATAGATATAGAACCAGTCACATAGTTAATATAGTACAATACAAATATAAATATATATGTACAGTTTATAATCATTAAAATAGATAAAAAAACATGTGTTAAATTTATATAAAAAACAGTCTTACATCACCATACATAAAATTATGCAATATTAAAATTGTTTATGCTATTATCCTTATTTCTAGGCAAATTTGTTACTAAAGAATTCATCACCTGTATAAAAAGAAACATGTGTTAAATTTACAGTCTTACATCACTATACATAAAATTATGCAATATTAACATTGTTTATGTTATTATCCTTATTTCTAGGCAAATTTGTTACTAAAGAATTCATCACATGTATAAAAAGAGTTTTGCAATAAAAATGTTGTCAACTGAATTTAAAAATTTTTCAAGTCATTAGACATAGATTTGATTTTTGGTGGCAAATGTTTAAAGATCTTTACCCCCATGTAACATATTCCTTTTTGGAATTGTGTGAGACTAGTTTGCGGATAATGCAGATCACAGATAGATCTGGTACTACAATTATGCATTTGTGAGTTGAATGTGAACAATTCCTTATTTAATATGACAAACAGAGAGAACGACAATATATATTGAGCTTGTAGGGGGAGGATAT
>NW_019738348.1:795085-820758 GCF_002891405.2 Cryptotermes secundus
GTATGGGTATTATTTCAGAATATTTTAATCAAGCAGGGAATATTCCTGTAGACAATGACTTATTAAATATGTAAGTTAATGGTGATGATATATATGGTGCACTTGCTTTTATTAATTTGGTAGTAATTCCATCGTATCCACAAGGTGCTTTAAGTTTTATAGATCTTATTATCTCTTCTATTTCATTGCTATTAGTTGCTTTTAATACCAATTTCTGAGATGGTTTTGGAAATGAAGTGTATAAATAATCCATGAACTTCTTATCTGTTTCCACAGTATTATTTGTCCATTTCTTTGTAGAATTGCTTATATCTAAAAAAAAAGTTATTAAACGATCTTACTATATTTTTGTAGTCCTGAGTGATATTACCCTTTATATTTAAACAAGTCACCTTAGTAGAAGCTTGGCTATTTCCAGCCATGTTTTTTATAATTTTCCAGATTGTTCTTGTTTTATTGGAAGTTCTTATGACTTTGTTCAGATATAACTTTTTTGCTGTTGAGATAACTCTACTTAATATCTTGCAATACATTTTATAGTGGTCTTTTAATCTAGAATCATTATTGCTCTTAATTTTGATATAGAGCTCCCTTTTTCTATTACATGATTTTATAATTCCTGGGGTTATCCATGATTTATTAGCATCTATACTTTGTGATTTTGTGATCTGAAAACATGAATTTAGAATCCTAAGGTAAGTATTTAAAAAGTTATTAAACATTGTATCCACATCACTATCTACAAAAATATCATCCCATAATTCATAGCTTAGATTAATTTGGAAGTCTAATAGAGAGGATTCGTTGATGACCCTACGGGTATACCTCTGATTTTGCTTCATTATATATGTAACATTGTATATTATAATGATCTGCCCATCGTGATCAGATAATCCATTTTCCCATGGAAGAACACTGAAACTTTTGTTTTTATATTTGTTAATAAAAATATTATCTATTGCTGTGGATGAGTTAGAGCAAATCCTAGTCGGAAATGTAACTCTACTATATAGCCCGTATGAAGCAAGTAGCGAATCCAGTTCTTGTTTGTAATTAGTATCCACCAGGTAATTTATATTCACATCCCCACATATTATTATGTTATATCCGTCATGTTATTACTAACTGAAAAAGGTAAAAAGAAAGAAAGAGAAAGGTCAAGCTATCCCAGTAACAGGCCGTGAAGGCCCATAGGGTTGTGAGATTTCAAGGTTCCCACATTTTCTAGACAGTCTGCTCACATATGGCAGTGAGGTTATCAGCTTTACGTGCCTGCCTCCTTTTACCCCTCAGGAAGATTCCTGGTACTCATTTCTGTTAGAGACTGAGTCAACCCTAGGGCCATAACACGGCTGGAAGGGTGACCTTATTGGGATTTGAACCTGTGATTTTCTGGCTTATAGCATAGTGCCTCAACCAGTTATGTTGTTGTGTGCCTGTTATTACTAATTGTAGCAGAATATATAATCTGCTACAATTAGTAATGTAGCAATTAGTATGATGTTGCAGTGACCTTTAGTGATATGTTTCATACCAAGTTTTATGAAACTTTCAACTGCATTATAAAGCCATATGATAAAATTAACAAGTTGCTTATCTTTGTTTTAGCACCCACTTTTGGGGTCCTGTTGCAAACTGGGGAATTCCTATAGCAGCAATAGCAGATACCCAGAAGAGTCCTCAGTTTATCAGTGGTAAAATGACATCTGGTTAGTACAAATAAAACATTTCTATTGAAATTCTTATGTCTTTCATAATTATCTCATCATATGCTGTAACCACAGATGTTTGCCAAAAATGAATTAAGAAATGTTGCATTTTACATTTTCATATATCATATTTAAGCATCCTGTTACACTCTACACAATGTATGACACAAACTCCGTCCTAAGTGCAACAAATTATTGTAGTTCTTTTGTCTTCTTTTCTTCTACACTACATGTTTCGGTCGTAAATGGCCATCATCAGGTGTATTTCTCTCACATAGCTGTTACACTGCACGTAGTTTAAAATTTAAAAACACCAGCTTTCTTAATTGTTCATTTCTCCGTTGTTAATAGGTCCCGATGTATCAGAATCCCCTTGCTGATAGTTGTCAGATATGTGTAAAATCTTTGTTAATTTACTTATGTCAATTTGATTTTTGAATTTCGGTATTTTTTAAATCTTCAATTTAAATTTACACATTTTTAAAATTTTAAAATTTAAAATTCACAGGGATACCTGCTCTAGGTCTACAGTGCTGCAGCAGCTACTTATTGCTTTCAGCACCGTTCAGGTATTATTCTGAGCAGGCTTCCTGTGTGCATGCCGCTGCTTATTACGTATTAAAGATAAGCAGCGGCATGCACACAGGGAGCCTGCTCAGAATAATACCTGAACGGTGCTGAAAGCAATAAGTAGCCGCTGCAGCATTGTAGACCTAGAGCAGGTATCTCTGTGAATTTTAAATTTTAAAATTTAAAAAATGTTTAAATTTAAATTGAAGATTTCAAAAATACCAAAATTCAAAAATCAAATTGATGAAATATGACATTACAACATAAGATTTGTATAACTTCAGTTTGTGCAGTGAGAAAGTAGGCTTTATGAGTGCTACCGGGGACTTCTTGTTTGAACACTGTAAATAACAGCAGGCATTCTGTGATTCTGACTTACACTAATTTTACATCATGTCATGAATTTTTTATTGAGGACTAAGAAGTAATGTAATTACTTGTCTAAGAAAGGGGTGGGGAAGAGTTGTGAACAACTGATACTAGTGGCATTTATGTTAATTGAATTACATGTTTTTAAATTAAAGGCACTGAAACCAAAGAATTAAAAAGAGAATTTGACTTACACAATCACTCAAGATGCAAATACAGTAAAACTTGGTCATAGCAACATCGGTTTCTGCGACACCTTGTCTATTGCGTCAAATATTCAATGGTACGAACTAATTCCTCATAAAGCAACTGTTTTTATACCTTGCTTAGTACGACATGCACAAATGCATCAACCTCGTATGTAACGTCATTTTCATTCCTGAATTTCTCTGATATGGACATTGAACGTAATTTAGAAAGTGTGTATTGGGCAAGTAACAGGAAACAGATGAAGATAACTGATTACTGTACTCGTATCTAGGTACAGTAAGGCACAACAATTGATGTAATCTACTGTAATTTGGTGAGTAGGCCTACCTTTAATATACAGTATTAGTGCGGTGTGTATTGTCAGTGAAAAGCGCTGTAATATGTCTTTGATATTACACATTTGGGCAATTCCACGTTAATGTTACGTTAGTCTGTACTTAACTATGTATTTCACTAAAAAATGCAACATTTTAACTCGGTTTTTGGTAGATTTTTACGTGACTAACATAAGACTACTGTGGAAGTGCCCATTTCGGTTACAACGACATTCGTTTATAACGACACTATTTTTAGGTCCCTTTGATGACGTTATAACCAAGTTCTACTGTATATCATAATTCGTTGATATCTGTGCATCCAAATGTCTGTTGACTACAAGAGTTTTATGCAAAAAAAAAAAAAAAACTCCATGGCCTGTAGTCTGCAAGCAAACTATACTGACTGAGCGACCACTGCTTGTCGGTGAAATTAGTGTCAACTTTTGCGGATAGAGGGTGTCACATGGTCAACACAATGGATCCCCACGGCCGTTAATCTCGGTTTTCTAGACCGGAGCTGCTGTTTCCTTGAAATAGCTCCTTAGTTATCCTCATGAGGCTGAATGGACCCACTATTTCTCAGAAAAAAAAATCTGGTAGCACTGGGAATCTAACCCAGGAGCTCTGACCACTAGACCACAGAGGAGGTTGAAGAGTTCTCTGCATCATTCTATAATTTATTATCCCCATATTGTAAATGTTCATACTGTTCATGTACTTTTAAGGATTAACACTGTAGCCTGTTCCAACTTGTTTGAGACTTTGAATCATTTTGATAACAGTATGATTTTGGTGAGAGTGAGTGGTCTCTCATCACAAGGTGAAATTTACAATATGGATTAAAAATTTTCTGCAGATGTCTGTTGATATTTCTATATTTTGTTGCTATGGTATGAATAATACATTTGAATTGATCACAAATTTCAGTATTATTATTTGCAAAACCTTTGAGTATATTGAGTTCTGAAACTGTTATATTCATTTTTCAGCTCTTTTGGTGTATTCTCTAATGTTCATGAGATTTGCGATAAGGGTCCAGCCTAGAAATATGTTGCTGTTTGCATGCCACTTCACAAATGAATGTGCTCAACTAGTTCAACTTGGCCGTTTTGTTAACTATCACTATATAGGGGGAACAAAGAAACAAGAGAAGCAAGTGTGACAAAATGAACATTAATTGTTTCAGCTGTCTGTAGTAATTAATTATAGATATTTTAGCTCTTATCTTTAAACTGAAAATGGAATAATTGCATTTTCATAAAAATGTAATTATATTTTTGATTTTTAACTTTGTACCTGAATTGGTGGATATATTCAGAAATGAAGTTAGTGGCTTTATGAGCATGTAAGGATGTTTCTGAAGTACTGGCAACAGTGTAATATTTGGTTTTACATCCTTTATAAATATTTAAACTGAGAGATGAGAGTAGGTCTCAACTGGAAGTGGTTGTTATTTTATTTAAAATTCTGTATTTTCCATTTCTTTTCATCATTTAATTTCACTGTAGAACACAGGTCAGGCCCCTCAAATATGGCATTCCATGGTCTGGCATGAGTTTATTTTGGTGGATGGCCACATCCCACTTCTAGTGCTAAGTGTTCATGGTTTGCCATTGTTTGTATACCTCCATCAGTCATGGCACAGAGTACATACAATGCTAATATCAGTGTATACTATATATTTACCTATATCTTATGTTACAATACTGTAGCCATACATAACATAAGGTACGCTGTATTTAAGATCTAAAATTTAAAATACTCTGTATGTCATATATCCTTCTGTATTTCTACTTATTTTTTTATAGTTTGAAATTGTGTAATAACTATATCACATTATGTTACAATGGCTTATGTAGGTGTTTTGGTAGCAAAATATATTTACAGTCTGTGGTTTGGAAAATTCTCTGGTCCAACTCCAGTCTGATTCCAGGAGTGCCAGATTTGAGAAGTCATTATGTGTTCATTTTTCAGTCAGCATGAATCTCGATTTCAGAGCCATATTAGAACTTTGGTACTGTAATTTGTTTCAAGCTATTTGGCTTCAGAATAATATCTTCTTAATGTCAGATGAGTTTCTTTGCCACAAATATATATGGCCTTATTGTACATGTGGGTGATAACCATAAAGTATATAATATGTTCATCCAGTTTGAACTGTGCTAAGTAGGAAGAATCAAGGGACCCCAAAGCATGCGGATACTCTTACCATTGTGTTTAAGTATAATTGAAGAGTTACGTTTTCTGGAATATAATGCCGTGTAGTGCACTGGAAGTCAACTGATGTTTTGGAAGAACATATCACTTCCATCTTCAGGCTGGAGAGTAAGTAAAGCTAGGAATCGGCATGTAGCAGGCAGCAAGTAAAGCATACTTGCTATACAGGTTTTGTTTCATATGTAAAGAATTATATGTTTTTAAGTTATGTAGCCACAATGTTTCCATTGTTTAAGTGCAGCTATGGCAAATATTTGTCTGAGAACTGCTGCCTTATGTGATGAAACATGTGGATAACATTGGGTATCTTGGGGTATAATAGTAACTTATTTTGAGTCATATATAAACATTTATTTATATAGCTATGTAATTGAATGGATGATTTTGAATTCAGTACATTTTAATACTGAATGATAAATTACACTTCTAGGAACTCCTTATTACCTATTATAGTGTGTATGTTGCTCAGTTTTGAACTTAGAGGCTTCACATTTTCTTAATGCATCATATTACATCTCTACAAATCAGAATTGTGAATTATAGGTAAGGACTGAGAGTTGCTTATGCTGTTGAACTTGGTTAGCTATACTTTGGCTGAAAGGTGGCACTGTCATTAGATCACTGGATTTGGGTATGCTCTGTGTTATGCTGTGTGTGAAGGCATATAAGCTCAAGTCATACTGAGTTTTCATTGCCAGAGTTAACATTGAATTTATGTGTTCTACACTGCCATGCCATCTGTCTTAGTAATAGTAATACTAGTGTATTTAGGTGCTAGTGAGGTTAATCACAGTAGCAGGCAGTATGAGATGTTCAAGCAGTCCATTATTTATGATAGTTAACTTAGATTAATAATGAAGCACTGTTGTCTTTTATTTTTGTATATTTTATATGGAAGTTGTTTCATTTCCATGAAAAATGCAGAATGTATTCTCATTGATATCAAAACACAGGAAATTACAACATAAGAACTCTAAAATATTTTGCTGCTTTTCAGGCATGTAAAACTGTGCTTTGTAATGCCGAGGTTGACTATGTTTAGCTTGGAGTTACATATAGCAGTATAATACATTACTTTTTCAGTGCTTTCTTTTTCTGAAAACATGTCTGCAGGTACTGTCCTGCTGTTTTAGCCTCAAGGCTAAAACATATAATGGACTAGCAAATGTGTGACTTTTGTCAAGTTTCCTGGTATATATACCAGCTGAAAGAAAGCATAACTTTTATTGAAATAACAGTGAAATATATATTTATAAAGGTACTAAGTTTTGTATACAGAATGTAAGTCTGTAAATTATATCTTAACGAGTTTTTTGTTGTTGATCATGTGATTTATTGAAGAATCCCTTGTGCCTCACTAATTAAGCACTACACCATGAAGGTGTATGGGGGAGTGGATGTATAGATCCACATTTTCTTGAACTTGGCACTAGTTGGAGGTGAATGGTCAGCTTCGCACCCCTGCTGCTTTACCCCCGGTACCCATTGGATAGAAGGCTGAAAGTGGGCCCCAGAGCCAGTCTGGGCAATGTGGAGAACAGAAAATTCTTGACCCTACTGTGACTCAAACTCCTACACCTCGGTCATCCAGTCCATAGCCAGTCACTATACTGACTGTGCTATCCCGGAACAATACATATCATATTATTGTTATATACCTTATATATGTTCAGAGTGCTTTTTAACCTACTTTCCTCTCCTGAGGAAATAAAGTAGGCATAGATCACCATCCTGCTGTGTTCCATTCCTTCAACTTTTGAACCAGTTTACTTGACTGGCTTTTACAAAACTTGGCCAACATTATACTACAGGTCATACCATCATACTTCTTATTTCCTGCAAACTGTAACAAGAGTCTGTAAATGGTGTATGGTAATAAACCTTGGAGAAATATCCATCTTTTTTTTAAGCCGGTGTTTTCTATTCTTTGTAGAATATAAAATATAAACACAGTTGCCATACAGTAATTTTCCTTAGCTCTGTTCGATGGTGATAACTAATGAACCATTTAAACTAGGTATATGAAATTTTGTATGCAGATAGATTATAAATACACACACACAATATATGTGAAATATTGTTTGTTGTAAGTCATCAGTTTTCATCTACGCATTAGAATGTTTTAGCTCCACTGTTCAGTAAAAATGAGATGAGGCACTTGCCTAATTCTCCATATTTTTCCACTGTCTGCACATACTTCTGTAGTTTACCTTACTAGCAAGAGCAAGATTTCAGAATGTGTTCTTTTCGAAGTCGCATTTAAACTAAATCTGATTCCATAAATTCAAACATAGTTTCCTGAAAACTGATGTTGATGGACATAGTACACTGAGATATGCAGATGATAAGTTACAGACATGGTGGTGCAAAACTTGGGAGCTTATATCCAACAAACTTAATTTACACAGAATCTGTACTTATAAAAATAAATATCAGTATATGGATCTGCAAACTGGAAATCTACACTGTAGAGTTAGCTTTATGAGTTCTGCCTGGTACCCCCTTTTTTAATGCTGTTATTAAAGTACAGCTTATTTCTCATAAGCAGCCACGGTAGTTCATAATGGAACTTGCAAATGTTTGCTCTAACTTTCTGGTTCTTTCATCTGTGGATACTGCTATGTAACTGTCTTGATTGTGTGCCTATTTTGTAGGTACCTGAATCTCATTCAAGATTCTGTCTCTATAGGTTTCCATGGTTTTTATTAGACCATACTCTTAGAATGCTGGGATAATAGAGATCACTTCCAGCAGTACTCACCATCCAGATAAATTACATTAAAAGTGTCTCATGTTATACATTGTTCTGTACACACTGCCCAAGGCCATCATATGATCCCAACAACCATTGTTTAATCTCATGTAGCTACTAAATTATCTGATTTAAAACAAATTTCTCATGTAAGATTTGAGGTTTTCATGGCAGTGACTATGAAGAATGCTGTCTTCTGGGATGTGGCGCCATGTAGATCCAGTGTAAACTGACATTCCTTTGAAACATGGGTTTACACAAGATCTACACGGTGCCACATCCCAGAAGACGGCATTCTTCAATTTCTTGGTGGTGCATCCATTATATCAAGATGAGGTCATGCTGAAATGTGGTTACAGTATATTAGATGCAACTGCAACTACAAATCCCTCATCTCCAAACTACAGTAAAATGTTTATTTATATGAAGACATGTGTCTCGTAAGTTAAATGATACTGTACTTAATTTGTAATATTAAAACAGTGTCAATGTGAAGATATTCCAAACTACTATATAGTTCTTGTGATTAAACAGTGTATTATTACATATTTTACAACTTGCTGACCCTTCCAAAATGTGGGGCTTGTTCTCTTTCATGTTATGATATTTAATGCAACTTACGACATCATTCCTGAGAATTTCACATGATGACTGAGTTAGTGTGCTACAATAGGACAGGACATGGCCACCAAACAAATATGTCATTTAATAAAATGAACTAATTTTTAACATGTAAAGTATTATAACTGGAAACTGAATTAAGTGCCCTAGCATTACGTTTTAGTCAGTGGTTATAACATGCACAATGCTTTCACAGAAATTTTACATAACAAAATAGGTGAGCCACACTGAAATCTCCGTGCTAAGATGTAGTGGGTGAAGATGCATACTCCACAACTACACGTGATATATCTGAAACTGAATATCATTATTCACCCTTAAAATATATATAGTTCCATAAGTTAGTATTGGGGTACATTATGCAAGTGTGGTAGGTTACAAGCATGGGAGAGCTGCATGATGGAATCACAATTATAAGCAGAGAATTTTAAAATACTTCATACACAAATACAGAAACAATTCAGAATACCACAGAAAACAGAAAGTGCCACATCGATAATGTTGGATGCCATGACAACCTACTATTAAACCCTATGTTTGGTGTATGTGTTCATAACCAGTCTAACTGGTAGAGTATGTGCTTAACTACCATGATGAAAGTAGATTTACCAAGAATAATGTGTTGGCATTAATTACCAATACATTTGAAATGACCTAACATGATGCATCAGAACCACTGGCTGGGGGCTACAATAGCTACAACATACACACCAGTGTCATGTTACTGTCCAGCAGCAAAACATTCTGTTTGTCTTTGTGGTAAAGAAGCATTGACCAGAGACTTTGAGTGATCAGTGGTTTTATATCAGGATTGCAGTCATGCTGCAACTGACATTCTCATCCCTTTCTGTGTGACCTGCACCTCAAGGTATTCTGCATCCAATGAATGAATGAATGAATAAGGGGTAGGCCTTCACCAGTCCTTGTACCTGTTATTTTTGTTACTTCCACATGGATCGAATGATAAGCGAGAATCAGTGTTCCTTCTACTCCTGCTTTATTAAGACTCCCCCTTAATGTCATATCCTTCAGGAAGCTCCATATATATAACTTCTTCAAGATCTCTGTTTAAAAATGCGGTACAGACATCAAGGTGGTCAATGTTCCAATCATGCTTTGCAGCTAAAGCAAATAACAATCGCATTGAAGAATGTTTCACCACGGGAGCGAAAGTTTCAAAATAGTCTGAAACAAGATGCCAGGTCATGGAATAAGAAAGCAACAGAGGTCCGTGGATCGGAACCATGCTCTGCTACCATCTTAATAAAGCACGAGTAGAGTGAACACTGATTCTCACTTATCATTCGATCCACGTGGAAGTAACAAAAATTAACAGGTTATGGGCCCAGGATCATATCATTGATAAGTGTAAAATGTATAGAAGTAAAAAGTGTCATTTAAAAGTGATCCTTTGGACTGACGCCGCTATCAAGACAAAGAAACAAGTTTCATCATGGCCACTTTGAAGCCCTTTGCGAATATTATAGAGAATGGTGCTTCGATATTCAAAATATTCTAGTGATTGAAACTGTGTGGTCAGCAGTCGAAGGATATCCTGCAGAAGACAAAACACCTATATCCATCAAGAAACAAAAGGACGAGAAAGCAAGAGCCATCATTTGTCTGACATTGGAGCCCCAAGTTAAACTTACGTCGTCCAGACAACAACAGCAAAGGAAGCCTGAGACGTGTTGGAAAGAACATTCAAAGATCAGGGAATCAATAGTTGGATAAGTATTTTAACTGATTTGTGCTCTTTGAAACTTGAGGACTATAAAAGCATGCAGGAATATGTTAATGCCTTCATGTCAATAAATCTCAGACTAGTCTCAATGGACAAAAAAATAGATGATGAGCTATTAGCCACTATAATGTTAAAGGGTTTAACTAAAGAGTATGATCCCATGCATATGGCACTTGAAAATTCCAATGTGACTTTGACTAGTGAGCTCATTAAATCTAAGCTATTGCAAGACACTGAATTTGGTAAAAATGCAAATTCAGATTCAGCCTTTCTGTCCAAAGATAAGATTAAACGTAAACCAGCAAAATGTCAAATATGTGGTAAGCTAGGCCACGTAAACAAAAACTGTTGGTTCAAAGATAAGGATAAGGCAAACATTAAGAATCATAACAATCAGCATAGGCAAAAATTTAAGAGCAGTCAGTCTTCTAAATCAGGTAATAGTACTGATGAAAATAAAGAAGGATCCAATCATAGGTGTAATGAAAATAAATGGAAAAATAAGACCAGTAAAAGATCCATGTATATGGTGTCTGCCCATCATGTTAAAGTTAAAGAGAACACTTGGGTAATAGACTCTGGTGCTTCACACCATATGACCGGAAATAAGACTATTTTGCAAAATTGTAAAACACATGATTCTAAGGAACATGAAGTAACCCCTGCTGATGATAACATGTTAACCAGTGCAGGTTTTGGTGATTTAAAACTTATGAATGACAATTATAGCCATATCTCAGATGTATTGCATGTACTGGGATTGTCTACAAATTTGTTGTCTGTAAACTCAATTGTAAATAAGGGTACAATTGTGTTATTCACCAAAGACTGTAGCAAGTTATATGATTCTGATGATTTTCAGGTAAGAGGCAAAGTTCTTGCCAAAGGATATCCCAAAAAATAGGATTTATTGTTTAAATACCAAAGTTAACATGACCCAATCTGCAAATATAGCAACTAAAGATAAGATTAATACCAAAAAGAAAAATCACATATGTGAAAAATCTTGTATTAATACTGTAAAGAATGAACAAGTTGCAAGTACCCAGCAAGTTGATGAACAACTGTTGTGGCATAGGCATTTGGGGCATTTAAATAGGGTTAGCATGTGGTTGCTAAAAAAAGGTTTAGCTAGTGGCATCAATTTTCAAGAACAAGATCAGTCAAAGAAATGTGTTCCATGTCTGGAAGGCAAAATGACAAAGAAGCCTTTCCTACAATCAAAGAACAAACGGTCAAAAAGAATACTTGATCTATTGCATTTAGATCTGGTTGGGCCATTTGAAGTACCCTCTTATGGGAATGCTAAATATTTTTTGACTATTGTGGATGATCATAGTAGAAAAATCTTCATTCGTTTCTTGAAACAAAAGGGTGACACATATGAAGCCTTTAAAGAATTTATGAAAATGATTGAGACAGAAACTGGATTGACAATAAAAGCTGTTCGTTCCAATAATGGTGGTGAATTTTGCGGCAAATTATTCAATAACATGTTAAAACAAAAGGGAATTCTCTGTGCCGTATAATCCACAACAAAATGGAACTGCCGAAAGAGCTAATCGCAACATTTTGGAAAACACAAGATGTATGTTGTATGATTCCGGCTGCAACAAAAGATACTGGGCTGAAGCAGCTCAAACAGCCATATATCTTTTAAACAGATCACCTCACAAGAAACTAAAGAATCAATTGCCTGAAGAAATATGGACAGGAGAAAAGATTGATCTCTCCCATATACAAATTTTTGGATGTCCAGCGTATGCTCATGTACCATCAGAGAAACGCCAAAAACTGGATGCTGTGAGCAAGAAATACATTTTTATGGGATATAGTGAGGAAAGTGAAGCTTATCGGTTATCAGATCCATCTCAAATAATTGTGGCAAGAGATGTAGAATTTCTGGAAGAAGAAATAACAAACAAGAAAGAAAGTGAGAAAGGATTTCAACTTAAAGACATTCTACCAATGTCGTTAAATTTCTACCTCGACTCACAAGATGAAGCAATGATTCCGCATGAACAAAACCCTGAAGAAGAACAAGTACAAGATGAAGGAAATGAAGTTCCATTAGAGCCAGACGGTTTAGAACAATTACAAGGAAACTTGGAAGAAAGAAGATATCCACTTCGAAACAGGAAACAGAAAGAATTTCCAGATTTTGTTACCTACTCAGCCATGCATAAAGGTGAGGAGTCAGAACCAGTCACACATGAAGAGGCACTGTCAAGCTCTGATAAATCTAAATGGAAAGAAGCTATTAAACAGGAGTTAGAAGCTTTCAAACAAATGAAGCATGGACAATAGTGGATAGACCGTCAAATAAGCCAGTAGTGAAATCAAAATGGGTCTTCAAAATTAAACAAGATGCTGAAGGAAATGTCGCATGTCACAGAGCACGTTTGGTGGTGAAAGGTTGTAGCCAAACAGAAGGAATAGACTATTTTGAAACTTTTGCTCCTGTGGTGAAACTTTCTTCAATGTGATTGTTATTTGCTTTAGCTGCAAAGCATGACTGGAACACTGACCACCTTGGTGTCTGTACCACATTTTTAAACGGAGATCTCGAAGAAATTATATATATGGAGCTTCCTGAAGGATATGACATTAAGGGGGAGTCTTAATAAAGCAGGAGTAGAGTGAACACTGATTTTCACTTATCATTCGATCCACGTGGAAGTAACAAAAATAGCAGTACCATGACCAGCATGCATCCAATGTAACTGTGCTATTAGAAGAAGTATAATTTATATGGACACCTTATTTAAGCAATTTCACTATGTGCTGTAATCTAATCTGTTTGCATATCTTGCATGTTGTCATGATTTACTGACTAGACATGGGGTTTGGATTGTTAATTGAATTTACTCAACATTTGTTACTAGTAACTACAAGTAATTATAATGCTATTGCTAATCTACACACTTTACAATTCACTATAGCATGCATCAAGTCTTCTCAGTTTGTTTTCACTAGCTGTTGCTAGGTAACAGCTTCCAACAATGTAGATTCCTCAGCTTCTGTGTTCAACAGCTCCTGCCCTCGCTGCCTTTGAGTCTAGCTCTCGACTCCAACTGTCAAAGTCAAAGTTATGTTATGACCTACAATTGGGCAGCCAGTCTGTCTTGGTGTCAAGCACTCGTGTGTCGTTTAAGACCAGTTTTTTTTTTTTTGTGTGTGTGACAGTTTTGGGTTTGTTGATGTAGTACCCCATTCTGATGAATGGATGGATTGTTTACAATTCCTGCTGACCCATGCCAGCACAGTCATTCTTGGGTCCAAGTCCCATGGGTCTCATGACTGTATTTTACTGTCTCAGATTTGAGGAGCCCCCAACCTGGAGAGCCAAGTCCCCATATTTATATCTCCCAGGAACAGGGTGGTCCAGTTATACCCCCAGGCACTGGGCTACCTTTCTGTTGCATAAACAATACATCACTAATTTAAATCAGCAGTAAATAAAATTTTAAAATATAACTGTGAAAAGATTATAAACACCACAATGTAACACAAAGGACAAATACAGTCAACTCTCGATTATCCGGGGGCGGATTAACCGGTTTGCGGCTTAACCGGGGCTTTTTTTTTTAAGTTTATATGTTGTTTAATATTCATTCACTTTTGTTTCACATGGTGAGTTTAACACTATTTTCGCACTAGTGTGAACCGAGCTCTGCATTATTTCGTCCCGTTATGCGAACACAATGTTCTAGGGTGGGGGTGAAAGAATGCAAGAATTTTTGGAAAGTTTCAAGGACAAATACACCGCCCCAGGTTATTTAACGGTACCATCTCAGTGTGAGAGTGCATTGTGAAAGTAAGTATCAGTTTCTTAATATAGATCTTCAAGTGCGTTAGCAAAATGTCGGGGTTTAAAAGGAAGCGTGTTGTGTTAAGTATTCAACAGAAACTTGAAATTATCAATCAGCTGGAAAAAGGAGCTGTAGTTAAACAATTAGCAATGCAATACGGTATTGGAGAACAAACTGTTCGTGATTTGAAAAAACAAAAGAATGAGTTAATTTCCTTTGCTTCGTCTTCTAATTCAAGCGGAATGAAGAAGAGAAAAACCATGAAGAAATCAACATACGATGATCTCGACAAAGCGATGCTGACCTGGTTTAATCAACTAAGGGCACAGGGAACAACAATAACAGGACCAGTTTGTGCTAAACAAGCTAAATATTTTTTCGAAGCACTTGAACTAGAAGGGAGTTTTGACGCTTCTTCCGGTTGGCTAACACGTTTCAAGCAGCGTCATGGAATACGAGAAATCAGTATTCAAGGTGAGAAATTGTCAGGGGACTTGTCAGCATCAGATCAATTTTGCACCAATTTTGATAGTTTTGTGAAAAGTGAAAATCTGCTGCCAGAACAAATCTATAATGCCGATGAAACGGGTCTTTATTGGAAATGCTTGCCAACCAGAACATTGGCATTTCAAAATGAAAGACAGGCTCCAGGTCACAAATCCAGTAAGGAGAGATTGACAGTCTTGTGCTGTTCTAATGCATCAGGAACACACAAACTAATACCAGTAGTTATCGGCAAAGCGAAAAGACCACGCTCTTTTAAAGGAACAGTAGCTTCAAGTCTGCCTATCCATTATTTTAACCAGAAAGTAGCTTGGATGAATAGAGCGATATTTAAAGAATGGTTTGATTTTAAATTCGTGCCTCAAGTTCGTGACCATCTAAAATCCCAAGGCCTACCTGAGAAAGCTGTGCTCCTCATTGACAATGCGCCCTCACATCCTAACGAAAGTCTCCTGAGGTCAGATGATGGAAATATTTTTGTGAAATATTTTCCCGCTAATGTTACCGCACTTATCCAACCAATGGATCAAGGAGTTATCTCAAGTATGAAGAGAATCTACAGATCAAATTTGCTACAAAAGTACATCGATGAAGGCAATGATCTGACGTGTTTCTGGAAGTCCTTTTCAGTATTAGATGCCATATACGAGATTTCAACAGCGTGGGATACAGTAAAGCCATCTGTATTGAAAAATTCATGGAAGAAACTGATGCCTTTCATCACTAATGAAGATGACGAAATCCATGGATTCACTGGATTCAGTGAAAATGAGATAGCCATAAAATTGACAAAAGTGGCTAACCAAGTTCATGGTGGTGAAGAAGTCAACGAGGAAAATATAAGAGAGTGGTTTAACTGTGACTCGTGTGAACCGGGCTTCGAAATGTTAAGCAGTGACGAAATCGTAACTTCAATGGGGGTGCAGCCAGAAGAGCGGGAAGAAAGTGAGAATGAGGAAGAGGTGGACAGTGTTGCCAGTAAGAAAGTATCACATGGTGCTGCGCTTAATCATTTGGAATCCTTACTAGACTATCTTGAGAGTGAAGAGGACAGTTTATTAAGTGACAAGCTAATATTACGTAGGCTTCGTACGGATATCCGTAAAAAGGAAAATGCCGCGAAAAAGCAAAAGACAGTATTAAATTATTTTAAGTGTTAAGTGTGACCGTAAAAAGTGCTGGATGTTGTTGAACAGTGATTGAAATAACTAATTCATACTGAGTGTAATGTAAAGAAAGTATTAAATAGGCCATGAGATGACATAGAAATGAGGATGAATAAATTTAAATACAGGTAGGTCTATAGTATTATGAAGGTATTAAAAGGTAAAAGGTAAAGTTGTTCCTCTGCTCAACGAATTAAGCCCTACGCCATTAAGGCGTGTGGGGGAGTGGATGTATAGATCCAAATTTTCTTGACCTCGGCACTAGTTGGAGGTGAGTGGTCAGCTTCACGCCCCGGCCGCTTTACCCCCGGGGAAAGAGCCCCCGGTACCCATTGGATAGGAGGTTGGATGGACCCCAGAGCCGGTCTGGACGATTTGGAGAAGTTAAAATTCTTGACCCTACCGGACTCGAACTCCGACCCTTCACAGTCGTCCAGCCCGTATAATAAAATTTGGCTTAACCGGGTTTTCGATTAACCGTGACTTCCATCCCCACCATTAGCCCGGATAATCGAGAGTTGACCGTATTAGGATTTGTTAATAATGAATGCCACTTCACACTTGTCAAGTACATACCTGAAAAAGTAAAACATAGGCCACAATGTGATCAAGACAGTTTTTAATAAAGCATATATATGAAACCTGAAAATTTCACTTTTATGTTTCTACAAGACTCTGTTCTAATTTCATATGATATCAATACACTTAGGTACTACAGTAAGTGTGGTTACATCAATTCTTCAGATAAAATAAAGTACAGCATTTAACAATGATTTCATTAAAAATCTACCATCTACATAAAAAATTAGCATACATAAACGAAATGAAACTAAAATATTTTAGAAGTATACTATGAATAAAAAAATTAAAAATTGTAAATGTAATATAAAATCTAAATTCTTTGTTTGTTATACAATCATAATTTATCATATTGGACGGATACAAAATAAATTCATTATATTCCTCAATACACATTTCATGCCGAGTATTTTCAAATTATAAACACTATACTTCAAACTGCTGTGGTTACTACTGGATTTAGAATTTTTAGTTTGTCTGCCACATGAGAAAAATAATATAATACAATACTGTTAAAAGGCAATGTATAAATCTCAGCAGTTGTCTTTAATTCAAAGGAATATTAGAGGCACAAATGAAGCACACCAAACTTCTGAAACAGGAAATACTGTGACACAAAACTGTTCTCACACTTCAACATAACAAACTTCACTGAAAATGTGAAGAAACCTGATTCTGATTAAACTATCCTTGTATATAATGATATGAAATGTGATGTACAAAATAGGGGATTACACATGACCAATATTTTGTTTACAGTGAAATCTCCATTTAATGTCCCTTAATTTATGGGTTTTCCTGATTTAATATTCAACTTCAATAATCTGGGTTAAATTTCCTCCATTTCATATATTCCTCATTTTAGCATTCAAATCCACTGCTCCAAAAATAAACTTTAAATGTATGTTTTCACTGTACATGGCAATTCAATTAGGATGTAATACAGCTACTGTGTGGATGGCCATGTTGTAGACTATCAAGTGTATATTATCATTAACAAGGAAACCAACATAATAAAAGAGTATTAAAGACTCAATGCTGTCACATAGCAGACTACAGCATGGCATCTTTTCAGTCACCACTTTCTACTGTATGTATGTTTCCATGTTAACATGACAACTAATACTGTCATTTAAATATTTTTAAATGTAAGAATACTTATTTTAACACTTCGGGGACTGGCAATTTAAATATTTAAATCACCCTGGGGACCGGCATTTTTAAACATACTACCCTAACTTGTGCACTGTTCACTTTAAAAATTAATATAAAATCTCCTAATTAATTTTTTGAACAAAAATTTTTGGAGAACACTTACCAATGCTCCTAGAAGTGCTTGAGGGTGTGATATTTCTGGAAACATTCCCCTTTGTGAAGTGGCATTACACAGAACTTACAAATGTAGACGTACTCCTTTTTTGTGAACTGTGCACACACGGCATTGCCTAGAAAGATTCTTCCCCTTGGAATGTTCAGTCTTCACAATTTTCACGAGGGTACTTTTCCCAATATCGCTCAAGAGTCACCCTGTGGGGTCCACATGAGGCCTTCGTGGGGTGGGAGTTGATGGGCTCGGTTGTACTAAGTCTTTATGTGACCGTGGTTCTGCTGCCACCATCTGGACTGTAGCCCAGGCCTGACGCATTCATCAGAAATTCTTTGTATTTCAATTTTGAATCAGGGTTTAGATTTTTTGCTATCCCCGCAATGTTACTAAGCGCAATTTTATTACCCGCAGTATCGTCGGAGCTACTGTCACTTTTACTGTCTGTGGCCACAATTCTTTGTTGTCCCCCGTCACTGTCGCTCTCTGAATGACAATCCATTACTACATGTCTCAGAAGGCAGGTCAGCTAGGTCATCAGAGGAGAATTTGTCCTTGATCCATTCTCCCCACTAGCTACTGGCTGATACACACAGCTTGAAGAAGGCAAAGCATTTTCCTTTATAGTCGGTTAAGTAAACAGCGAGGTCAAGTTACTGACGGCTGACTAAACATTCCAGAGTCTTATCACACATCTGCAGGTGGTTGCGGGCAATGTAGGTGGTGCCAGAGTGATGTATAGTGTTGCAACTTATCGTGTTCTAAAAACGTACTAATACGTGACCGGTCCGCCACGTTTAAAAGTGAAAAACGTATTAATGCGTGCACGGTCCGCAAAATGTTAATAGCATGTATACTGAGTTCACGTAATCGTAGGTCACTTTATGCTGCATCACGTTACAATGCTGGTCTCAAGAAATTGTAACATTCAGGTACTTATATGGAATTTGAAATATTAATATTTCAACTTTCTCCTTATTCTGCATCTATACCCAATTAAGCTGACAATCCTACCACATTAATATACTGCAATTTTGAATAAAGAGGCAATGAAGGAAATATTTCTAATCATTAACAGAAACTGCTGATAACAAAAAAAAATAATAGCAACAGATGAAAAATTAACAAATTTTAAAACTTCTGAAAAAGTAAAAATTCAAGCACACACTATCATCATTGTAATTTAAGGTGAATTAATAATGAGTAAAACAATGCAAATTACTCTTCAAATAAAACAGATAGTATCGCAATGGCACACGGTGCCTTAATGAATGAGAAGATAATAAGTGCCCCTTATCATTTTCAGTATTTATGTATGAACAAAGAAAAGCTACATGATGTGTGTGGAGATTACAAATGACTTTCTTTCAACCTCTGTGACATGTGACAGTGCACCTTACAATATAATATAAAAAAAAAAACTTTACCAATCCAAAACTGTTTTAGACAGTTTTCAGACAGTTTATAAGCGAAACCAACAACTGTCTTTGGACGAATCTGTGATTCCTTGGAGGGGAAGGCTTCGTATGCGAACATATAATCCTGGGAAACTTACAGAGTATGGCCTACTTGTTCCTGTAGTTAGTGAAAGCACTTCAGGCTATATTGGAAATTTAGAAATTTATTCTGGTAAAGGCAACAAATTACAAGGAACTATTGTTTCCATTTTGGAACCCTATCTTGATCAAAATTACCATGTCTATCAAGACAATTATTATAACAGTGTGGTAACTGCAGAATACCTTCTTTCGAGAAAAGTACATGTTTGTGGAACAATTAGGGTGAACAGAGGCCTTCCTCCAGATCTGAAAGAGGAATCTCAATCCCTGAAACGTGGTGAAACCACATTCAGGAGGAAGGGGGATATTCTTCTTCAGTCCTGGAGGGATACTTGTGTTGTGAATATGATATCCACAGTTCACAATTCGAGCATGGTTGATGTTCAAAGGAGACATGGACAAGTAAAGAAGCCTATTTGTATTTCTCAGTATAATATTGTGACGTGTTGTGCAATGGAGGACAACCTGTCACCCCGCCAGCGGTGACGTAACACTTTCGGAGCATTGCTGTTGCTACAGTAATAAGGCAGTCAACACCCTGACTCTCCCCGCGGTGACGTAACACGGGATGCTGCCGTTGCTACATAGCAGTAAACAACTCCCGACAGCATTGCTAGCAACATGGCGCCAGACAACTGTGGTGCCTATTACGTGGCTGTTTTCTGTGTTGTCCGGAACGAGGCTAAATAAGGAGCAGCGAAGACTATTCACAGTTCTTCTCAAGTTGCGAGTTAGCTATGAGTCAGCCAGGCAGTCAACCCCTCAGTGGTAGTCTAGTATTTGTGATACTACCGATGGCAGTAATTGTCAGATTGTAATTTGTGTGATTGTAATGTGAAATGTGAATGTGAAATAAAATTCGCTATATCAAATACGGCGTGAAATTATTTGTCACGTTATACACCAACATGCGACAATATGTTCGTGAAGGGAGTTGATAGAGCCAATCAATACTTGGCCTATTATTCTCTTCCTCGGAAAACAGTAAAGTGGACAAAGAAAGTTGCCTTGTGGTTTATAAATTGTGCCATTTTCAATTCATTTTTGGTTTACAAAATCTAAACCCTGATTCAAAACTGAAATACAAAGAATTTCTGATGAATGTGGCAAAGGCTTGGGCTACAGATCAGATGGTGGCGGCAGAACGAGAGTCAGACACAGACTTAGTGTGACTGGGCCCATCAACACCCACCCCACACAGGCATCATGTGGACCACCCTGGGCGACTCCCAGGTGTATGCGGAAACATACCCTCATGAAAATTGTGAAGAGTGAACATTCCAAGGGGAAGCATCCTTCTAGGCAACACCACTGTTTGTGCAGTTCAAAAAAAATGGAGTATGACTGCCTACATTTGCAAGTTCTATGTAATGCCACTTCACAAAGGGGAATGTTTCCAAAATATCACACTCTCAAGCACTTCTAGGAGGATTGGTAAGTGTTCTCCAAAAATTTTAGTTCATAAAATTAATTAGGATATTTTATAATAATTTTCAAAATGAACAGTGCACAAGTTAGGGTACTAGGTTTAAAAATGCCGGTCCTCAGGGTGATTTAAATATTCAAACTGCCGGTCCGTGATGTGTTAAATAATTGTTCATTCCTTAGATAAACACTAAAACTAGTAAGAAGCAAATCTTTTGTTTATATTTGTTTTGCTTCATATCTCTAGGAATGTGGAAACAATTTGAACTATTCAGTTTTGGTTAATGTTCAACAAATGCACAAGTAGACTCGCAACAAAAATTGCCAAAATAAATTTCAACACTGGAAAACCTTACTATTTATTGAACACACCTTTTAATTTCTAAAATGGCGAATATGAATAGTCATTGGTCACAAAACATCAAATTTGAACTTCATTAAACATTTTGATAAAAAGTAATATACATTTCTCAACAAAATTAAAATCTAAAATATTTCTGGATCCCAATGGTCATTTCAGGGATGCCACTTTACTTCAGGATCAAAATTATTAATTTTCAAAAGTATCATGTTTAACATAACTGAAATTTTTCATATAAAAGAAGGATAATGAGCACCATGTTATATTATGTACAGCTCTTTGACTTGATGTGAACTACACAGATGTCAATGTAAAAAAGCGACGTCCTGCTCTTTTTATAACACGCGATTTTAGGTAACAATACTTTCAAGCTTCCTAAAAAAATATGTTTTATAAGTTGAACTCCATTTAAAAATCGAAGTGTTCACACATTACCACTGTCTCATCATCATCAAATGACAATTTTAAGTACCACTATATTACTAAAAATGCATTTGAGGTATTATGAAATGTCACTGAAGTTCACAGCATGTGTATTCATACACACATGCAAATTAATGAACTCAACAGTAATACACTCATATATATCCTGTTAAAAATAATCTATATTTTGTTTCTGACAGAATATTCATTGTCTTCAGACAGTAACTGATGAAATGTGCTCTGCTTCCTGAAGAGTATTTTACTTGTGACAGTTCAATTTGAACATTATACAAAAATATTTATTAAAATAGCAACAGTTATTGTGCAATTATCAGTGACTCTCACCTGAAATGTCACTGAAATGGAATGGGTCATACAGGTATGGTGAGTACAGTAACTTGAGCAACCACATACACCTGTCAGTTTCTAGGTGAGTACACATTTCCTTTAGTTTATATCTGTGCACTTTGCCATCTTTTATCTAGTAGATATTCATCGAAGCATTAATCTCACAATTAAAACCATAGTCAGGAGTACAATGAAGCTTCCATGGATATTTGAGGCACCAGCCAGACGGCAATTGAACATGTCATATCTAAAGAGAAACAAATTTCATTATTACTTCAACATGAAGTTTGATCAGAGTTTCAGTGTCAGAATATAAGTCTTTTCATAAGGAGGAAATATGCATTACGTTGTGCATGTTATTCAGGAAGCTTTTCATCTTAGACATGCTCAACACACACTGCATGAAGGAGTACTGTACACTTTATTTCTCTGAAGCACAAAGTTAGTCTAAATAATATTTAAACATTCAGTATCTACCATAAAGAAACGACAGCAGGATTTCATTAAAAAAGCCAACCTGGTTTAACACTTTCAATCACCAAACTCGTCTAAAGAATATTTAAAAATTCAGTTAACACACTGTGTCTCAACTGCAAATATTAATGAATTAATGTCGTCTAAGGAATAATAGCTATTTATTCTGACAATTACAAGAAAGCTATAAGTACACTATGTGGGCGAAATGCAAAATTTTTAAATGTTAAAGCAGGTGAACATATAGTAACCATGAAGAAAGCAGTCTTATGGGATTTGGCACCGTGTATATGTGGTGTTAACCGACGTTTCGGAGGAACGTATCGCCTCCATCTTCAGGGTAGAAGAAAAAATATAAGAAATCTGCAAAGTGAAGAGACCGTGAGAACCGGTAAAAGCAGACTGTGTGGAAATATACACAGCTATGTGAGAGCAGAGAGGGTAGGGAGGAACGGCAAGTATACAAGTGAAAGCAGTAGTGTGGGAGGGGTAGGGGAAGGGAGCTGGGACAAGCGTGTTTTTGTGTAGGGGAGAGAAAGGCAAGGTTAAAGGCTGGGCACTAATCCATAAGCTGAGGGGGGTGGGGGTGGTTATGTTGGTTGGTCATGGCCTGTGTGGCCTTCTGGATCTGGCGTCATATCCCGGTGGGGGTTTTCTAAGAGAACAGATGAGAGGTTTCCAAGACTTGCTGAGACAAAACCCCCCCTCTCTGTTCATATTTCAATCTCAATTGCCTCCCTAATGATGCGATCCATATAGCGGGTCTTGGTGGCGAGGATGGAGGTATTTTGAAGCTGAATGCGGTGTCCCAGATCAATGCTGTGTTCAGCTACGGCCAACTTGTCCAGTTGTTCGAGATGGATGTGCTGCTGATGCTCCTTCAACCTCATGTCCACGGAGCGGCCTGTCTGCCCAATATAGACCTTCCCGCTTGTCCCAGCTCCCTTCCCCTACCCCTCCCACACTACTGCTTTCACTTGCATACTTGCCCTTCCCCCCTACCCTCTCTGCTCTCATATAGCTGTGTATATTTCCACGCAGTCTGCTTTTACCGGTTCTCACAGTCTCTTCGCTTTGAAGATTTCTTATATTTTTTCTTCTACCCTGAAGATGGAGGCGATACGTTCCTCCGAAACGTCGGTTAACACCACATATACACGGTGCCAAATCCCAGAAGACTGCTTTCTTCATAGTCACCGCCGTGAAAGCCTCAAATCTTACATATAGTAACCACTTTACAGAGTTAAAGGGGTAAATTTAAATTAGAATATTGGGGTTCATGACAGATCATTACATAACAATCAGTTTTACAGCCAGGTCCCATCAGAAATTTATGGAAGACAACTTTATATTAATAAAAATAAACATTACCTTGTTGGTTTATTGGCAACAATGTTACTGAATTCAGCTTCTACTAGCTGTCCATCAAAATATGTAATAAGATCTTCAAATGGATATTCATAACCCTGCAGACATTCACACTTATAGCCTCCAGTTTCAAAACCACGCCCAAGAATTGGAACACACTGCAACATAAAATGCAAATTTTGTCAGGTCAAGTCTTGGAAGAGCTTTGGATTCTAGTATTTTAATTAAAAATTGCAAGTCATGTCTTGCTTTCACTACTGACCACCTCCTTTGTTTATTCCATTTCTGTTTACTATCTTAGATTATTCTGAAATGAATTCTTAATCTGTTTTGACAATCATGAGATGCACTCTAGGTTCCAGCTATCACCAATAATAATTATTATAATCAGCACTGAAAGAATTAAGCAAGAGGATTATAATCCTATTAATCATAATTACTCTGAAGTTATTCATGCACCTTATACATTGAAAAAGTCTATTCTGTACACACACATCAACATACACACCCATATGGTGAGTCCTGGGATCAAACTTTAGCAAGCTGAGAAAATAATTTGGAGCAGAATATGTAAACCAACAGTGGTCCAGTTCACCACTTTCCAGAGTTACAGCATTTCAGAGTTTATGTGGTGAAGCCTTCATAGGGTCACAAGATGGAGCTCCTTTTGGCAGAGGTTATTTAACAGTTTCAATACTGAGACTATACAGCATCAGAAGCTGGAGCTCATACTGCATTCATTTATGGATCACATTAATTCTGACAGCATAGTCATCATAACAGCATGATTTATGTACAGTTCTTGTAGTGGAAATGCTAGAGCTGCATCAACAGAAGAGCAGCATCAGCATCCAGATTCAAGAGACATGTTTCTGCAATCATATAACACGGTCTGAGGGAAAGGGTCATTCATGTCATCAGCACACACTGGTTGCAGCAGATGAAATGTGCAGAATGAAGAGAGGTGTACAATGCTGTACACGCTAATCCATCAGCCTTCATTTGTTGGGTCACATGTGAAATGCCTCTTTCAGAATGCACTCTGGCACACATTTTTTGAGGAGCAGTTACACTTCTTTCACATAGAACTTGTATAAGGACTACACCCAAGGAACAATAACGTATGTCTCCACTTATGTCAATGGTTTCTACACAGAACTGGATATGAACATGATGTTTTGTACCACAGTGTGCACAGATGCAACATTCACAAGAAATGAAGTAAATCTACACTAAGGACACTGCAGAATACTCATGCTACTTGATGATCTTCATTTCAACAAAGACTGTGTCAATATTTGGTCTGCAATCATAAATGACCACCCTTAATTGACCACATGTAACAGCAAATCATCTCAGTGTAATCCATGCTGACTTTCTTTAAAGAAAACCTCCCCTTTTAGTGGAAGATGTATCCCCTAATGTTCGCAGTGGCACATGAATTCGTGATTTCAGCACAATGATATCCCCCCCCACACACACACACACACACACACTTTTCAAGCCAAGTGCATAAGTGGATGAACATTCATTTCCCAGCACATGAATCAGCATTGAGGGTCCCATCACCTGGCCTCAACATTCTCTTATCATCATCATCAGTAATCTGTCAAGACGACAGGTCCACAGTCTCTTCCAAAACAATTCCTCCACTTAATGCGATCTAGAGCTTTCTCCTTCAAATGACAGTATCCTCTTCTGTCCCCAAGGTCATCCAGCATCTTCTTACGTCTTCTTGTCACTTCTATCCGCCCCTCTATCTTTCCTTCGATAACTTCTTTTAGAAGGCAGTTTCTGCGTAAAACATGACCAATCCAATTA
>NW_019738348.1:821094-865170 GCF_002891405.2 Cryptotermes secundus
ATCTTCTTTCATGCCAATCGATACCTGTTTCTTTTAGGATCTGCATTAATTTGGTCCAGTTTACCCGGTCAAATGCCTTCTGCCAGTCTATGAAGCAAACACACAGTTCTTCATCTATCTCCAAAGTTCATTCCACTATAATTCTCATCATCCCAATTGCATCCCTGGTTCCTTTTCCTCTTCTAAATCCAAACTGATCTTCTCCAAGTACATCCTCTATTTTCCTCTCAATTCTTCTTTTAAGTATCTTTGCTATTATCTTTGCTGTATGTGCAATAAGGCTTATTGTGCGATGGTCGCTGCATTTTGTAGCTTTCGTCTTTTTCTTTAAGGCAATCATTGTAACTTCTGTAAAGTCCTTGGGCCACTCTCCACTTTCATATAGGGTGTTCATTAGTTTTGCCAGTGTTTTCAAACCACCTTCTCCCAGTAACTTGAGCATATCTCCAGGTACATCATCATCTCCTGTAGCCTTTCCCTTCCTCTTTTCCATTCTCATAATATGAAACAATTTGATTTTTCCTTATGGGGCTATTATCATAGTAAAAATTTATGCTAAGGCAGTGTCTTAATCAATCACACCCCTCCTAGCTGCAACAGATATTATGGGCCAACACAGACAACTGGCTCATGTCAGGGACTCTGTTCAACATTGCTGTGAAGCATGCTTTCAAGCTGGAGGAGGTTACCTTTGAGTATTTGTGTATTCAGAACAATTTTACAAAGTTCTATAAACTGCTGACAGTGTAAAGATCTTACTAGACTAACTGAACATGTTCACAACAAACAATATGGAGTATGAGCTGTTCTTTCGAAACTCTTCTGTAATTCACCTAAGTCGTGGAAAAAATGACAACTGAACTCTCATCGGAAGCAGTATCCTCACATCCTGCAAAGTAATCTCTAGTCACATATTTCTGCACATTTAAACTTGCATAAAACCACCACAGCTGAAGAGACTGGTTTGTTGTTAATCATTTAGTATAGCAGTCCAGACAACAGATGGCATCTAGCATTACATGTAGATATTTAAGCAAGAGAATAGCCTTTCACATGATTTATTCCCTGTGGGCTCTTCTAAGCAACTATACTTAACCTCATCAGCCTTAGTGTTTTTAGCAGATGTTTCTATAGCAGGGCTTGGCAGTCAGAGGGTTAAACAAATACAAAATTACTGGAAATATGTAATGTCACATTATATATATATTTTGTATTTTGAGCAGATAGAAAACCTTTCTTAAATTCAGAGTTTTCTGGATGGATGGAAGATTGGTGGTCACGTTTTATTAAAATATGCCTGCTTCCAGGACAGAAAAAGAAGGGCTCTAGTGACAAGTTGAACGCTGCTGTGATGGAATACTCAAGCCATTTTGTTACTTATGCATAACTGTTTCATAAATAAAGATAAAACAAAACTTTGATACTTACATATGAAGTTCTCTTATCACACTTGTGTGTATCTTTGAAAGCGTTTGGTGTATAGAACTTATCAGGGCACTGATTAATATCCAATTCAAGTAACCTCATGGTAACAGCAACAACACCCCTATGGCATAAAAATGAAGAGCGTCTATATACATGCAGTATGAAAGTGGATTCACTGACATGTTAAATAAACTACAGCAGTCTTTGAAAAGTCTTTCGTTAAAATTAAATGTGTTTATAACACATTACCACACAAAGTTCTTGTGTCAAGTCAAGATGGGATAGAATGACAAACAGTAAACTGCTGTGATGAAACAAAGAGGGGTGATGGACAGACAGACAATGCCGTAGCTTCCTCAGCTCCCATGTTCATGTCCTTACTGGTCGGTGACTGTCTCACAACAGCTTCAGACTTGGAGTGGTCTGTCTGCCTGCAGACTCTCTCTAAATTCTCAAGTGACAGCTGTTTTCAATTCTCCAGACACAGCCTCTGCAAGGACTCAAGAGAAAACACCTCTTCTTGCAGCTGCATTATTGCAAAGTCATGCAGCTGCTGAGGCCTACACCATTCTTCTATTGTTGTGTATATAACTGTTGTTACACTTATGTGCCATTTTGTGTTCCATTGTTGCATTACTCTTTATTGTTCCATAATCTAGCAATGGACATCTCCTCTGAGTAAACTACTCTGGCTCTACAAAGTCAGTCCATGAACATTTGCCAAACACTAGGTTGCTCTCCAGTCTCATATTAGTTATGTATTTGCTCCTCAATTAGGAAGGTTGGAAGCTGAACAAATTATGGGTTTTACTAATGCCAGTTACTATTCCCTTACTCATTACAGTAAAATTCAAATTTGGCATGTTCCTTTAATGTATATATTTTCTAATCAGTCCTATTCAAAATTCCATACTAATATCTTTCATTGCATTTACACTCATGGCTATTTCTTGTATCCTCAGTCCTGCGATCAGACCGAAATTCACAGGCTTATTAGTTTAATTTATTTACCACTATGTGATCCCAAAATGGCTTTGCTATGTAGTTTTGAGTACTGTGAATGCCGTGCACAAAATTCAATTACAGTCAACTCTCGATTATCCGGGGGCGGATTAACCGGTTTGCGGCTTAACCGGGGCTTTTTTTTTAAGTTTATATGTTGTTTAATATTCATTCACTTTTGTTTCACATGGTGAGTTTAACACTATTTTCGCACTAGTGTGAACCGAGCTCTGCATTATTTCGTCCCGTTATGCGAACACAATGTTCTAGGGTGGGGGTGAAAGAATGCAAGAATTTTTGGAAAGTTTCAAGGACAAATACACCGCCCCAGGTTATTTAACGGTACCATCTCAGTGTGAGAGTGCATTGTGAAAGTAAGTATCAGTTTCTTAATATAGATCTTCAAGTGCGTTAGCAAAATGTCGGGGTTTAAAAGGAAGCGTGTTGTGTTAAGTATTCAACAGAAACTTGAAATTATCAATCAGCTGGAAAAAGGAGCTGTAGTTAAACAATTAGCAATGCAATACGGTATTGGAGAACAAACTGTTCGTGATTTGAAAAAACAAAAGAATGAGTTAATTTCCTTTGCTTCGTCTTCTAATTCAAGCGGAATGAAGAAGAGAAAAACCATGAAGAAATCAACATACGATGATCTCGACAAAGCGATGCTGACCTGGTTTAATCAACTAAGGGCACAGGGAACAACAATAACAGGACCAGTTTGTGCTAAACAAGCTAAATATTTTTTCGAAGCACTTGAACTAGAAGGGAGTTTTGACGCTTCTTCCGGTTGGCTAACACGTTTCAAGCAGCGTCATGGAATACGAGAAATCAGTATTCAAGGTGAGAAATTGTCAGGGGACTTGTCAGCATCAGATCAATTTTGCACCAATTTTGATAGTTTTGTGAAAAGTGAAAATCTGCTGCCAGAACAAATCTATAATGCCGATGAAACGGGTCTTTATTGGAAATGCTTGCCAACCAGAACATTGGCATTTCAAAATGAAAGACAGGCTCCAGGTCACAAATCCAGTAAGGAGAGATTGACAGTCTTGTGCTGTTCTAATGCATCAGGAACACACAAACTAATACCAGTAGTTATCGGCAAAGCGAAAAGACCACGCTCTTTTAAAGGAACAGTAGCTTCAAGTCTGCCTATCCATTATTTTAACCAGAAAGTAGCTTGGATGAATAGAGCGATATTTAAAGAATGGTTTGATTTTAAATTCGTGCCTCAAGTTCGTGACCATCTAAAATCCCAAGGCCTACCTGAGAAAGCTGTGCTCCTCATTGACAATGCGCCCTCACATCCTAACGAAAGTCTCCTGAGGTCAGATGATGGAAATATTTTTGTGAAATATTTTCCCGCTAATGTTACCGCACTTATCCAACCAATGGATCAAGGAGTTATCTCAAGTATGAAGAGAATCTACAGATCAAATTTGCTACAAAAGTACATCGATGAAGGCAATGATCTGACGTGTTTCTGGAAGTCCTTTTCAGTATTAGATGCCATATACGAGATTTCAACAGCGTGGGATACAGTAAAGCCATCTGTATTGAAAAATTCATGGAAGAAACTGATGCCTTTCATCACTAATGAAGATGACGAAATCCATGGATTCACTGGATTCAGTGAAAATGAGATAGCCATAAAATTGACAAAAGTGGCTAACCAAGTTCATGGTGGTGAAGAAGTCAACGAGGAAAATATAAGAGAGTGGTTTAACTGTGACTCGTGTGAACCGGGCTTCGAAATGTTAAGCAGTGACGAAATCGTAACTTCAATGGGGGTGCAGCCAGAAGAGCGGGAAGAAAGTGAGAATGAGGAAGAGGTGGACAGTGTTGCCAGTAAGAAAGTATCACATGGTGCTGCGCTTAATCATTTGGAATCCTTACTAGACTATCTTGAGAGTGAAGAGGACAGTTTATTAAGTGACAAGCTAATATTACGTAGGCTTCGTACGGATATCCGTAAAAAGGAAAATGCCGCGAAAAAGCAAAAGACAGTATTAAATTATTTTAAGTGTTAAGTGTGACCGTAAAAAGTGCTGGATGTTGTTGAACAGTGATTGAAATAACTAATTCATACTGAGTGTAATGTAAAGAAAGTATTAAATAGGCCATGAGATGACATAGAAATGAGGATGAATAAATTTAAATACAGGTAGGTCTATAGTATTATGAAGGTATTAAAAGGTAAAAGGTAAAGTTGTTCCTCTGCTCAACGAATTAAGCCCTACGCCATTAAGGCGTGTGGGGGAGTGGATGTATAGATCCAAATTTTCTTGACCTCGGCACTAGTTGGAGGTGAGTGGTCAGCTTCACGCCCCGGCCGCTTTACCCCCGGGGAAAGAGCCCCCGGTACCCATTGGATAGGAGGTTGGATGGACCCCAGAGCCGGTCTGGACGATTTGGAGAAGTTAAAATTCTTGACCCTACCGGGACTCGAACTCCGACCCTTCACAGTCGTCCAGCCCGTATAATAAAATTTGGCTTAACCGGGTTTTCGATTAACCGTGACTTCCATCCCCACCATTAGCCCGGATAATCGAGAGTTGACTGTATATTATATTTATAGAAAACTTAAACTGATATACTGGTAAGTACGCAATGAAAAACACAGTGTCATTTTTTCAAAGTCTGCATCATCTTTCATTCTGAGTGAGCAACTGAGGAAAAGGAAAGGAATTTTACAAATAAAAAGATTGGTATCACAGTTCCCACAATGGCAACACAACTTAAAATCATACCACCTACATTAAATACAAGTCCACTGCAATGGACAGAGATGCTTGGAGGCTGTTGGTCCAGAAGCCAAGGCCCACAAAGCGTACTGCAGAGCCAGTTGGAGGAGGGAGGAGGAGGAGGAGGATGAAAAATATGAAGGAACAACGTAAGTTGTATAAAAAAGGTTTCAGTTTCAGGAGTTTTGTGGCAGTGTGTAATGATGATATTTAATGCAAGCCATGTGAGGGGCTTCTGAGGAGAAATATTCCAGCACAGTACCAATTTCATACAATTTATTTTCAGCAATTTTTTGGGAGGGGGTCCGGCAATGGACCTGTCTATCATTTGTTTACAATTCTATGACTAGTTCTTCTATGTGGGATAATAACATCTTGAAATTTACAGCAAAACCTTTTCTTGCAGAACCACTTTACATGAACACTCATTCCAATGTGTATCCTACACATGGCACTTCAACACAGGAAACTACACGACTCAGTGAATGCATCACATAGGCCAAATGGCTATAAGCTCACTTCACGGTAGCTGTATAATATACTGCTGTCTCCAAGGGGGGGGGGGAGAAGAGCAAACCAAATTCTGTACCATTATGAGAAATGCAGCTATGCACGGAATGAAACATAACTCTGTTTTTCATCCACATCTACAAACTGTTCCTATAAAAATTTAAAACTTACTATTTGTACCCAAAGAATAGGCAACAGTATGCAACAATATGATTTACAATTGTGCATTCTGAACTCCTAATACTGTTAATGTTATATTTTAGCGTCCTGTTGCACTGATTTAAGTCCATGATTTATTTAATCCGTCTTGCAGTGCATACACTCATTTATCTCCTTCTCTCTCTCGCACTACATGTTTCGGCATAATAATGCCATTTTCAGGTGCTTACTTATCCACGTCAAACCAGTTCATTGCATGCCATGTTCACACATTAAAGTAACTAAAATATGTATCTATCATGTCTATCATCTATCATGTGTGAACATGGCATGCAATGAACTGGTTTGACGTGGATAAGTAAGCACCTGAAGATGGCATTATTATGCCGAAACATGTAGTGCGAGAGAGAGAAGGAGATAAATGAGTGTATGCACTGCAAGACGGATTAAATAAATCATGGTCCTAATATTGTTATTTACAGAATGTAAAAGGTTAATACTCACTTGAACTCCAGCTTCACTTTCAAACTGTCCCAGCCAAAAAACGGAGATGCATATGTAATAACCCAGTGTTTCACTTTTCCATCACAATCAAAGTAAGGAGCTGTCCAATGTCCATGATCCAAGTTGGCCGCTCTAAAAACCCGATGTTATGAATTACAAAACTAATTTGAGAAGCTATAACAATTCACAAATATGAAACATTCACATACAATTTCTAAGCTGTATCACCAGTATAAAATAGAAATTAATCTTCCTATGCATGGAGGGTTACTATTTATCATCAGTAATGTTATGAAATTTCCTGAAAGTCAGTTATAATAACCAGTTTACAAGTGCAAAGGAAAAATCCTGAAAAAGTTTGAATACTGCCAACATGCTCATATCCTTCATAATACAACAGTAGATAGTGTATTTAACAGGAAAGTGTGAATCTCAACTTTTTGATCAACTTCGGAAAAACATTTCTTGATCTTGATTTAAAAGCTAATCTTCATTCTCAAACTTCGAGAATTCTTATATAAATGCTTTTGCATTTGGCACTGGAGTATGTCAAAAGGAACTGGTATTGTATTTACTCAAACAGAAGACCAGTTTTATTTCCCCACTTTCAAGGTTACAGAACTATAGATCACCATAATGAATTGCCCAGTACTTAAACATCTTACCTGTAAAAGTTTGGATAATGTTCATATTTTTTCAAGGACTCCCCAGTCTCATTTAAACGAATTTTTATTTTCATGTAGAATTTTTCTAGAGAATCAAAGTTTGTTGACCATCTTTCTTTCAGAAACTGGAACCACTTCTTATTAGTGTACACTTGATCTAAAAATGAAATGTAATTAAAATATTATACGTGTTATAGATGTCCAAAAAAATTCCACATTCTTCTGACCTTATGTTTGCTGCTCATAAAATAACACAATTACACTGACAGTTCATGACTGTCAACACATTAACCTTACCAACTCCTGTAAGGTGGAATATGCATTTCACTTCAATACTAGCAGAGCTGATACTGGNCCCACATAGCTGATGAACTAAAACAAAGTTCACCTGTTGTTAGAATCATGTAGACACTCTAAGCTCAGTAGTTGCCAATTTTAAATGCAGACTACAAATGGTCTCAGATACTTCAAATACTCATCATGCCCACCACTAGCAGATTATCATTCCAAGTGTACTTAACTAATTAACACTAAAAACATTCATTCCTACATTAAATATTTAAAAAATTATAAGCAATTTATACTGAAGCACCACTTTTGTCTGGTCCTACAGAAACACAGCTTAACATACCAAATTTCATCACTATATTAAGTTTGGAAAATGTCCTGCCAACCTTCAGCAGTTGTACACACCAAATGCACTTTCACAATTTATCCAGAGGTAAACAGTAGTTGCAATGACTAGAATAAACAAGTCATTTACAGTAAGAAAAAAAAGTTAAAGGCTTATAATTTTGAAATGAAAACTTGGAAAAGGTTAAACAGATCAAAACCAAAACCTACACGTAGGCTAACTTTTTAGTGGAATATCCACACCCAATGTGAAAAAAGTGTGGACCACATGAGGGCGAGGTAGGCAATGAGGTATGCAGAAAGAGGATTTGCGCTGTACATGCAACCCCTAAGAACCTTCTCTTAATAGGATTCGAGTATATTTTATGATGTGAAAATTTTGTGAGCATCAGACTCTAGCATAGATATCTTGCGTGCATTTACATTTTCTGATTGGAAGATTGCTTGTATATGCACTACATTTTTTAATCTGTGAAGTCCAGAAAATGGGACATGATCATCACATTTTTAAATGGAATCATCACAATACTAGAAAACCATGATAACTTTAAGTATGTGAAATAATTCAAGTTACCACATAAGTAGTTTAAAATCAGTGTCACTAAATACATATGAATATTCTGAAATAACTTCATTAAATCTATAGAACAGGTCAGAATAGACTTTTTACAATTCTTAAAAAGATGGCAGAAGACAATTCTGTATTATGATACATTATATGTATAGCACAGTATCCCATAATTAGCGCAAAATAAACAAATTTTAAGAGAAAGGATTTCATGAAAGGAAATGGTCAAATTTAATGAAGACAGAGAAAAATTGACACATTTTTGCAATGAACCCATGTGACTTCAAGATGAAATAAAAATAAACACACTGCAAATAAAGTTTTAATGGAGCAATTACCTACTTTCCATGCGCACTTCAGTAAAATATTTTAACTTACGTGTTTCATTTAATCTTGCAAGGTCTTCAACTTTGAACTTTCTAGTATTGAGCTGCTTTTTGTATGCAAATGGGGCAAAGAAAGTTCTGTTTGTAAACTTGTTACGTTCCCAGAATGTTCCGGCAGACCATATTTTTGTGTCACCCATTACAAGTGCCAGTGTTTCTCCTATCATCTGGTCTTCTGATAATGGTCGGTCAGCCACACGCTTGCCAGAATAAACTTCTTTTGGATCTGAAATCTATAACATCATCAAACATATTACCAGGAGCTGATACATGTACAATAAATTTAAAAACATCCTCTCCTTCTTTGTACTTACTCACCTGCAGAAAAGCACTAATGAAGTTGGCAAGTCTGACTGCCATCTTCGCTTCATTAACAAACTGCTCCTCTGCTCCATAAGCAATATCACCATGTAGGACTAAATCCTGTGAAGTATAGCTGCAATATGAACAACATGCTTTGATGTTCAGATGTTTAACAAGCACCAATGAAGATTTCAAGTAAGTCTGACTGCCATATTTGCTTCATTTGCAAACTGTTCCCAACTACGCAAGTAATGTCTCCAAGCTCAGTTTAGATACTGAATGCTATATACAAGTTACATTACCACCAAATACTATAAAGATACTTCAATCAGTTTTCATATTCTCTGCATAAAATTGAGTCACTAATGCCACAAAAAATTCATTCTCTAGACAAATTGTAAGCCCATACTCACTTTTTGCATGTTCTGGCATTGACAGCAAGTATGAACTTAAGTGCCTGATCAATGTTCATTTTGCTTGTGTGCAGGGATCGAGCACCCACAGAAAAATTACGATATTCATAGAACTTCTCCAAGTACATCTCCCTTACATGATGACTTGCAGTTTCCCACTGTACAGGCATCTTATGTACCCCTGAAAAAAAAAGTGTCTGTTTAACAAAAGAATAGCAAACAAAAGCAAAATCAGGAGAAATTGTTACATTCATAGGGCATCTTCACACAACAACTTGCAATTTTCCTCTATACAAGACACTTATGTACATACGAGTACATAAAACACAAACTATCTTTTACCACAATCATTCAAAACTAGAACAAAGCTGGAAGAAATTACAATGTTCACAAGACCTCTACAAGTACATCCCTTCACAAACTATCTTTTACCACAATCATTCAAAACTAGAACAAAGCTGGAAGAAATTACAATGTTCACAAGACCTCTACAAGTACATCCCTTCACATATTAATAGTTTCTCAATACACACACTGCTTATGTACTTCTGTAAAACTTAAATTTTCCTCCTACATAGGGGGAAAAAGAAACAAAAACTGCATGCATAAATTTGCAACAAAGTGGTATAATGCAAATAAATACATTGTATTTAACAAACTATAAGGCAAGGTGGTTTACTTTCATTCAACATAGGGGATGTTTACAAATTAAGAAAAATGGCAAAGAAAAACAAACACAGTTCATGATTTATTCTGACAGTCTTACAGTGCATACATTTATTCACCTTACTCTTCTCTCTTGCACTACATGTTTCAGCACTAAAGTGTCATCTTCAGGTGCTTTTCTATGTATGTCGAACTACTTCATTGCATGCCCTGTTGTATGCACTGTAAGATGGTCAGAATAAATCATGGACATAAATCAGTGCAACAGGATGCTAAAATATAATGTAAACACAGTTCAATGACTTCTGGGAAAACAAACATCACATATACACATAGTATAGCATGCATTGAGAACAAACTATTTCAAAAGCAGTAACTGTCAGATTTCTGTTTCTGTTACTTTATATTGGGCACACAATCTGCCCATTTCTGTATGTCTGGAGATGTGTCTCTGCTCTCATCATAACATGCATGATAAGATTCTCTACATCCAATGGCCTTGCCACTGCCTAACCAAGGGGGCTGATGTGTGTAGCAATAACATTCCTACACCAGTGTTCTATGAATGCTTAGTTATGAGGAGCATCATGGCTGTCAAATGTTACTTAGCCTTCAGGTGTGCAGCAATACGCTGTGGTTCATAGGAGTACAGTGCAATATACAGTATCAACGGTCGTAACGAAAATTTATAGGTAATTTTATGATACACATTTTAACATTTCTCTTTTCTTACTGATGTACAATAATTGTATCTGTTAAACAAAAGTTCAGTAAAACATGAGATGAAATCATGCGAGGGCATATTCCTTTGTAAATAGGACCATCCAGCTCTGGAATGAACTACTTGCAGATGCTTTAGGGAGTCATTTCTGTAAATGAAGTAATTTTAGGGAAAAGGTTAAGAAAGCGATAAATAAGGCAAAGTGAAGGTGTGGGGGAAATCATCCAAAAATGCAGTGAAGTGAAGTGAACTGAAGTGGAGGTGAAAGGAAATAAACTATGGTGAGAATGCGAAGGGCATGTAAGTAAAGTGGAATGAAAGGAAGGTCATGGTGAAACGTGAGTGTATCACTTCATGCCATTATGTATATCAGGAGTCTCCAAACTTTTCGAAATGAGGGCCACATTAGGTAATTCAGCACTTTCAACGGGCCGGATAAAATGAGAAATTGATAACTCTAGGTATATGAGTTTTATTGAAAGCACAGAATTTCATAAACTAAATACAAAGTAAGTGAGAATAAATTATTGTATATTAATGACAACAGACAGTAGCAGCAAATGCTCATATTTTCATCACAAATTATAATAAAACAATGTGAATGATGGAACTCTTTTTGCATTCTTAAAATCTGATTAAATTGAGGTGATGATCTGTTACAATTACACTACACACTGCAGGAAGTCTTGTGCATGAGACGGCTAGTAACAAACTGCTCGCACTACCTACATTGCCACAAAGTGACACTGCCGATCGAGGCCGAACAAGTACAAAGAAATACCACACAGAATATGGTCTAGAATTAGTAAAATTGTGAGTAATGTTAATATTAACATAATATGGAATATCAATATATTTTAAACACAATCTTAATTAATGAATTTGAAATCTATGAACAAGTATTTTTTTACCTTGCAAAATTAGTTCAATTGGCGCATTTCTACACAATTCTTTCGCGGGCCGTAGTTTGTAGACCCTTGATGTATATCATTACTGTTACTGTTTAGTGTATAGTATACTTATTTTTTATTAATATTAACTTATTTAATTTTAGTTGAAATTATATTTGTTGTCGCTCTAACTGTATTTGCATTGTATTCACTGTGTGTAGTGTGTCCTTTATTGTTTGTTCAGTTTTGTGTCCTGTGTTTTGTTTGAGTGATGTGTTGTATTTGTGTGTTGTGTCTTATTGCAGTACCACTGCCACCAGGTAAAATCCCATTTGCAGTTTAAATAAATAAATAAATAAATAAATAAATAATAATAATAATAATAATAATAATAAAAAGACATCCTCAGGTATCATGACATGCAGATTCCTCCTCCTTTCTCACAAACTTCATGTTTAAATTTAAGGTTATCAGATATGCTGAAGAGACCAATAACTGTTTCCTTTCAGGAAATATAATATTTCTGGGATCAATGAGTAGTGATGGAGGAAAGACAAAAACGCTTAACAGGTACAAGTTTTACCAGAAAATGTATTGTGTCAATTTAAAGTGGATCATTATGAAGAGACAGAAGACTGTATCTAAGAACTGTACTTCGACAAGTAATAATAATATTTCTCTTTAAAATTTTCCATTTTGAAGATAGGCCATTTTGTAGTTGAATAAAGAGGGTAATTCAGAACTGCCAGGGTAACAAGCTCAGTGAAACACTGTATGTGCCAAAACCTAGCAGACCTTAAGCATTTGCTTGTTAAAATAATACTGTGTATCACTATGACTTGAAATATGAGCTAGTAAAAACAAAACAATGACATTTCCAAGCAAAATAATGGCAAATAATAATATAGTCAAGAAAGCAATTTGAATTACTTAGGCTGCAGAATATCCTATTGCCAAAATGAAGATACAAAGATCAAATTGACTGGCCCTGCTGAAATGCAGTTTGTAAGATCAGTAGCTAGATTTACTCTCCTAGACTTCAGATCAAACTGAATAAATTCTGGAGGATCTTCATAACAAAAACTCCTAGAAAAAAAAAACACACACACACACAGCTACAATTTCATAAAGTGATAGCAGTGCCTGTGTTTAATTACAGCTATGAAAATAGATAATGAAGTGGCTGGATAAAAGAAAGACTGGGCCTTTAATAATAAACAAAAACGGGGACCCACAAAAAAATTACTAAATTATAAAATGGAAAAGTGAAGGATAAATTCAACTTAATATGGAACAGACCTGAGGTCCAACCCTTGAAGCAGAAGAATGAAATACTGTCATGGGGCAGAAATGTGTTATAAAGCCAGATAATTAGAATCACCTGCTGAATCACATATCTTGTTATTTTCAAAATTTAGTCTTTAATAAAAAAGAGCATGCAAGAAACTGTTACTGATTACAGAGTTTCAGGTGGATGAAAGTGGCATGGCCCGGAGGAATTACTATAAAAAAAATACTATATAACTGAATGTTAATATGCATTACACAACAAGTAAAAAGAGATGTTACAGACCAGGGCTTCCAACTGTGGAATTGCAAGTCTTCATTAATAAAATAAAAACAAACGTGTTTTGTTCAAACAAAATTAAATTATTCTATGTTGGGTCTATGGGTTCTTCAGAGCTCGGACATGTAACACAAAGACAAGCAGAACAGAGTCTTCTGATACATATGATGCATGAGAATTGTTTAACAAGATTTCATAAAGTAATTACCTGATAATGAAACATGTTTTCTGTAACTTCTGTGCCAGTATCATGGACTTCATGAAACCTGAACATCAATTTGAGATTAAATTCTCAGACAGGCAAACTCCATAAAATACTGTAATTTTGGTTCAGTGTTATGGTTCTCTGCCTACTTACTACTGACTAAAATTCTGAAGCAGTAAATAAAATGAGTACAAAGTCTATGCAAGATTGGGGTGCCCTACTGATGATCTGAATATATCCGTGACAGTGCAAGCAGCCTATTAACCTTTAAGAGTCGGCATTTAAACCCCACACGACTGCGCTGCTGCCGGAGTTAATTTGACGTTGCCCTTTTAATATTGTAGACTTCCAGGAAAAACTACATATTTTCCGTTCTATGCAGCTTAGAAATACGAACTAAAAACCGCCTGAAAGAGAATGAATTTTCCTACAATATACCTATGGCAATTTTTACAAATAAAAATTAACTGTGATTGTTATGTCATGAAATTCAAAATATACTCTCTATTATATGTGTAATGAAATTCCAAAAGACTTACCCATAATTTTTTCTTTGAATTTGAGACGTCGTTATATCCAAAATACATTGACACTATACACCAAAATGTTTGGTCAGACTGTACACGAGTTTCAACTCGTTGCGTCATGTAAGTTTACGCTACTATAGATACTGCGTGCGGGAGCGCGGAGAGGCAGAGTTTGCTTCAGCGCGTTGTGAAGGTCACACAGGCCTCACTTCTCATACGCTGGTAGACAATCTGGTTCAGTCTCTCGCTTAGCGAACAAACAGGAAGTTATTGTTTCTATCTGGCTGGCCGGACAGTGTTGTCAATGTTCAGTTCCAGATGAGTGGATGAAAAATCTTGGCTTCCCCAGAGAAACAGTCCGCCACTGACTTACAAGCTGATAATTCAGACACTCAATAAACACGTCACACTTCCTTGAGGGCTACAGAAGCAGTGATCTGCCCGCACAGAGGAATGTTGGGTCAGCTTTTCTGTGAAGAAGCTTCCACTCTGTTTGGCTGACCAAGTCACAAACAGTCTTACCTACATGTAAACGAAATCGAACCCAGTGCCATGATGAAGGGTTTTATTGTTCAGAGCCAACAACTGGACCTCTGACTTGAACTTGCGTGTGTTTGTTTTGGTTTCAAACTCAACGTCTAACCGTCAGCACTTCTAAAGTGAGCACGTGTCTTGCGTCCAGTATACTGGACTTTCGGCATCTTCGAGGTCACAGGTACCGTCCGGTATACCGGACTTTCGGTCGTTAAAGGTTAATGGAAGATGATCACATAAAAAATAATATTTTTGCCCATATACTGTGTATTTGTGAGTACAACTTTCATATTATCCATAAAATATTATGTATGTCTAATGTCACTTCTTTTTGGGAAATCAGAATGACAAATACAGATCATATAACATCAATCTGAAAGATGCAATGATATTCAACCAAATTCTGCACTGTTCCACTTCACAATTGTATTTGCTTTCTGAGGTCTGCCTCTTGAAGCACTATTAGACTCACCACAAATAGTCCTTTCAGTAATGGATTCAGAAATGTCATCTAGAACTTCAATATGTAAATAAGAATCTATTCAAGGACAGAACAATGAACTGTTTGTAAAATGTCAAGGAAGTGGGGGTATTTAATTAAATGGACACACCAGACCTCCATGTGTTAAACAATTCAATAACTGCACTTACTTAGTGGGGCCGCACCATAGCTCAAGCGGTTAGTCGCTGGCTTCCCACCGCGGCAACCCAGGTTCGATCCCGGGTCTGGTCAAGTGGGATTTGTGGTGGACAAAGTGGTGCTAGGGCAGGTTTTCTCCAAGTACTCGGTTTCCCCTGCCAGTCTTCATTCCACCAATTGCTCCACAATCACCCTAACCTATCATCTGGGGCTGGTACAATAGGCCAGAAGTGGCAACAGTACAAGGGACTTAGTCCCACCACACTAGCAATAAAAAAAATACTTACTTACTTATTCATGGAGCTGAGCCCTTCTGGAGGAGCCGCCAATTCTGCAGCTACTCAAGAATGTCACAGCATTTTATGGAACCCGAAGGTTCATTACCGTGTTCACAAGAGCCTTCCACTGGTCCATATCCTGAGCCAGATCAATCCAATTCATCCCATCCTATCTCTCTAAGGTCCATTTTAATATTGTCCACCCACCTACACCTTGGTCTTCCCAGTGGTCTCTTTACTTCTGACTTTCCCACCAATATCCTATACGCATTCATCGTCTCCCCCATTCGTGCTACATGTACATGCCCTGCCCATCTCATCTCCTTGACTTCTAATTATACTTGGAGAAGAGTACAAGTTCTGAAACTCCTCATTAAATAATTTATATTTATTATATTATTATATATCTATAAAAGTCAACTCTCGATTATCTTGGGGTGGATTAACCGGTTTGCGGCTTAACGGAGGCTACTGAGGCTTTTTTGAGGCTTATATGTTGTTTAATATTCATTCACTTTTGTTTCACATGGTGAGTTGTAACACTATTTTTGCACTAGTGTGAACCGAGCTCTGCATTCTTTGGTCCCGTTATGCTAACACAATGTTCTAGGGTAGGGGTGAAAGAATTCANGGTAGGCCTATAGTATTGTGAAGGTACAGTATTACAGTACTACTTTTAATAAAATCTGTCTTAACCGGGTTTTCGATTAATTGTGATTTCCATCCCCACCATTATCCCGGATAATCGAGAGTTGAGTGTATATTAAATATTATTTATATTATAATTATTTATAATTATAATGTTCATCAATTTGAGGTTTTCCCATACATCATATTCAGTTTCAAGGATCCCAAGTCAACAAAAAATATGTCCAGTTAAGATTTTCTTCAGGTTAGCGTTCAACTGCACTGTGCCCAAAGAAACATGTAATGTCTGATGAGTATGTTCACCCACCTAAGTGTTCCAAATTGCATCTGTTTCCTCAGTTCCAGCAGAGCCTTCTATGAGAATGATTTTTTCAGTTCAAGACGAGATTTTGGAAAAATTCTGAGAATCAAGATAAGAATGAGAATTTTCTCTACTAGATTTGTTCGCTTTAAACATAATTTATAACATTAGCCACTTTTGCATATGTATTAAAGGGTATTACAGATAATCATTTCTGATACTGGAAACTACCAAGTACAGATATAGAAAAAATGAAGTCTTGGCAAAGAGAGAGAGCAAACAGACAGACAGACTGACTAAGTTGATGTGATAATTCATGCCAGCACTGCCAACTCTTACAATTGTGATGAAGCTGGTAGTCTGTGTATTGCAGTGAAGTGCGAAAAGAGTAACCTAAAACTTCTCAAGTCCAAGACTGAAAATACAACATTCAATCTTGAAAAGTAAACTCACATAAGCTTAATGCACACATTATTTTGACACCTGCAAGGAAATATCTAACCAGTGTCAATATTTACTACAGTTAAAGTACTTTTTACCACTTCATTGTGGTAAAAATCTGCTGGTGAAGCAGTCAATGCCTAAAAAATGGCACCTAAAAATGTTGCACCATACAGAGGTAAAGAAAGGACAGGAGGATATAAATGGTAAAAGCAATGAAGGATAGTATTACTGATGGGTGGGATTTTTTATGTACACCTTTGAAATGGGCTCAGGTGGCATTATATGCATACTGAGTTCCACGATAATTGGTTCAGACATTCAGAAGTTGTTTGGAGGGAAACACATACAAACATACAGATAGCAAGGTGATCTCATGAGCCTACTGTTATTTTTTCAAAATAAGGAAAGTAGGCTTATCAGATCACCTTGCTATCTGTATGTTTGTAAGTGTATCCCTGTCTGCATGTCTGTAGGTCTATATAAGTATCCTGCATAACAACTTTTGAATGTCTGATATAATCTTTATATAACTTTGGATGTACAGCATAGAGCCTGAGCCCACCTCAACAGCCTAATTAAAAAATCCCTCCCATCAGTAATACCAGCATTATAGTCATTCAAACTGCTGAGGCAAAACCTTAATATTGCTTGAACACCTGTAACAATCTTCATAAACCTGGTCGGTACAGCATGCCACATAAAGCCATCTAAATGATATACATCATAAATCCCACCCATCTGTAATGCCAACACTGAAGCCTCTCAAATTTCTGAGACAAAACCTTAATATTGCGTGAAAACTCATATCAGTCTTCCTGAAACTTGGTCTGTATCATGCAACTTGAAGCCATCTCAGTGGCATACATTAATCCCTCCCCTCAGTAATACCAACACTGCCACCTGAGGCCATTTGCCAAATTTGAATGCCCAAACTAATCTTCATTAAACTTGGTACATATATGATGTCATCTGTGGTCATCTCAACAGCGTACTTCAGAAACCAATCCCATCAGTAATACCAACACTGCAGCCTCCCAAACTGCATTGTTTTATTGACTTCATGACACATATATACTACAGGTTTCTGCGTGTCATATCAGACACTCAAATTACAGTGAAAGGAAAGTTGGTGGTTATTTCTTCCCAGTACTCCTTGTTTTAAAATATGGAAAGAAGGCTAAAAAAGATTAAGAAAGACAACTTACAGCCAATCTTCTCACAGTCAAAACCATTGTAATACTGCTCTGCTGTTGCTCTTTCAATAATCTCTCCAAGAAATGGTCGTCGGACAATTGTTGGCAAACGGAAACCAGGCTGACAACGACACTGGTATCCGCCTCGCCTAAATCCCCATCCATGGATAGGCTCACACTTAAAAGAGAATGTGATGATGAAAAATTGTAATATTGGTTAATATTTCAACTAAATCAGCTACAACACCATGGTCAAATGGGGAGTCCTTCTGTTTTGTATTCAGGAGGGTTCAAACCTTGGCTCACAAACTGGTTTCCTCATTCTCTCCGGGCAAATGCTGAGACAATAACTCAAATTATGCCTTACACTTCCTTCTCAATTTATTACTCACTAGCTCTCCTACCATTTGATGATACATAAAGAGTTGCTGCTAGCAACATTAAATTAACCATAAACAAAATAGATTATGGCACAGTCACTCTAATAGCTGAATGTCAATTACATCTGAGTGCTGTTTATACTTTATAAAGATGTGATCTACTGAACTATGTCCTTTCAAATACAGAAATAGTCCAATTATTTACATGCAGTATCTCTTTTTCTCGTGAATCGTAATTCAAAATAGATTTTGATAATCTCTCCTCAGCCATTCTGTTCACTTCTTAAAACTCATGTTTCACTTCCATACAGTAAAGTAGCAACTGTCATTCTTTTACAAAATCCTGCTTGTTTCCATTTAATTTATTATATAAAATCAAAAGATCAGAAGCTGAAAATAAAATTATTTACTTCTACTGCTCCAAATTTTATCAATCAAACCTGCCACAGGAATATCCTATAGGTAAGTCTGAGAACTCAGATAAATAAGAGTACCACATTCTAATATGTTATGCCACGCAGTTTGCTGCACTTGTGTGGTCATCTACAAGAGTACATGGCCTAACATCCCAGAGAGGTATTACTTGTCTATAAACAAGAGTTTTCTGAGAAATGTATTTCAACTGGAGTACAGTAAAGTGTCTATAGTTAACAGTTATTTCAGGCTTTTCAATTTCCTAGTATGTCTCCTCCTCATGCTGCTTAATTCTGTTCCAAAACATACTGATGGGAGAGTTATAAAAATTACACACAACATATATCCTTTCACAAGAAAGCAAAGGAAGCAATTTAGAAATATATGAAGGTAGGACAAAGTATACTTAGAAAGACCTCTGCAGAAAACAAAGCTGCCTCAAGGATTGTGATTACCAGTGCTAACTTCAAGTAAAAAGAAGCTACCTCAACTAATTCTGCAAACTTCAGTATAACTACTACATAAAATTTCTGCTCAATCTAATACAAAGCTTACCTCAGTAGTTTCCTTTTTACACCTAGCTGTATCAGCAAAACGATTTGGACCACTGTTGCCTTGCCCTTTAGGACACTGATTAATATCTATTCGATCAAAATCCATTTCCAATACTGTGACAGCAGTGTATCTGGAAGGGAGAAAAGAACAAGTGTTTTAAGTAAAATTTAAAGCCTCTTTCCTATTGCATGGACTTCTACAAATTTTGTGTTGTCAATACCATATTTAGGTAGTTATGTTCACAGTTCAGCAATAAAATACAACTCAGCTCATAAGTAAGCATGCTAGATTCTTATATCCAATTTATAATCAAGTCAACTTTTTATTGGAAATATATTTATTACAGTTGTTAACATCATCATCATCATCATCATCATCATCATCCACCAATTGAAAGAGTCAGCATGTAAATAAATAAAACATGGAATTGATAATGTCAGTTTAGTGATATTTTTACTGTTATCATATTCACTACCAGCCTCCCCCCCTAGGTAATTGAAATGCTTGGTCCAGCCTTTCTTAAAAGATGAGGTAGAAGTAAAGCATATGCTAACCAGCTAAATATTCATATTCTTCCCTTATAAACTCTGGCTGTAAGAAGATGCTGGATGACCTTGGGGACAGAAGAGGATATTTTAATTGAAAGAAAAAGCTTGACATCGCATTACGTGGAGGAACTGTTTTGGAAGAGACTGTGGACCTGTCGTCTGACAGATTACTGATGAATGAATGAAACTCTGGCACACAGAAATCTGAAATGCCGTACATATTCTAGTAGCCTCTGAAAGTATGATAGCTAGCATCACAAGATACCATGGAAAACCACACTTTCAACATTACCACCTGGTTTCACTAATTTTTTTGGTTTTATAACATGCTACATCTTCTAGTATAACTATTATCACTCCTGACTCCTAGAAATTTCAGCAAAATGCATTCATTTCTCTTGCAATTTAGGCAAAGTAGAGGGTCATTTCTGAGGGCTCCTTTTGGTGATACAGTGTTTGGAGCTTGAAGTGATGAAGCTGACACTGTAGAAGCTGGGGCAATGCTTGCTGGTAATGAAGAAGCATTGCTCAAGTTCTTTCACTTTCCAGAAGTAGGGTACATAAAAAATTTTCATTGATGTCCTGATGCTCCATCCTTATTTCTTGACTAACTTCAGAAACAGCTGGTAGGACCTGAATAATATGCAGTGTAGCAGACAGAAAAAACACTTCCCTTGCCCACTTAGCAATTGTCTTCGTGGGAGAATAAAGGACCAAATATTGATATGCACTGTCCATTCCATGCATGGATACTTCATAACTGGTTATACACTTCCTTCTTACCAAACCTCTTTGAGACATGAACCATTCCTGCAACACAATCCACTGCCGTTATCACAGCTATCTCTTACTTGCTCATCCTTGATAAAGTAGTACTTCCCCACTGCTCAGGTATGTTATTTTACCCCTCCTCAGCATCTTCTGAAGATTTTTGTGATCACTTGGTAAGCATCTATACTGCCTAATTGTTCCACATTGTTCATGTTACTGTTTTACCAAATGAACACTACCATAATAACTGCCACATGCAAAAACATGTACTCCTGTTCAAGATATGGATTCAGAATCACAAAAACAGTATCCTGATACCACTAGCATCACTGATCATCAGTTTACATATATCTGACACAAACTCATCGACCATTTCAACCATAATTCTGTACTCTGTAATTTTTGATGAACTTTAGCCTCATAATATTAGTGGCCTATCTGGGCTAACATCCCTTCCTCAAGGTCTAGCTTTTGTTTGAGAATTTACACCACAGTATTGAATTTCAAGAACAGGATCTTCAGTCCAGTGGATCTGAAGACTAGGCTCATCTCTTATTTGAAACACAAACATCAGCCCCAAATATTTATCCAGTTCTGATAGTCTTAATGGAGTTCATGCCCAAAATAATGAATGTTTTGGGAAGGGATGTGATGAAGTAGTAATGACTTGACAAATATTCACGTTGGTTCAGTCACAAACATGCCCAAGAAAATCTTCTATAATAAATAATTTCACAAATGATATCACATCAGCGTTCTGAATAATGGCATTCCAGCTAACATTCGCTGTAAATGCTGGAAGAGATGGAAAACAACTTGGCCATGTTCCATGTGTGGTTTCATCTGAAATGTCATTATCTCTGGCAATTTCTACAGATGTAGGTTTTTCACCATCACCTGATTCACTGAAATCAGACTCAGGAATCAATAATTTTCACAATCATCACTGAAAAGTACTTCCATTATATGACTGGCACTCAATCACTTATCACTGCAGTGAGTTCTGTGTTTACAGCACTATATGGTGTGAACAAACTGTGATACCAGTTTACTGAAACAAATGAGTATAATGAAGGGGAAATAACTATAACATATAGTATAATGAATGCCAAGGAAATATTCATCTGCCACCTATGAACATGGTGACTACCTACACAATATAACCACTGTCTGAATGAAAAATGTTTGCATGTTCTGCTATGTAACCAAGTCAGATATGGTATTATACATATGGGAATACTTATCCAACCACTGGTCAGAAGTGGAAGTGAATGTGTTAAAATTGCTGGTAATGACTTCAATGTTACACATCACTGCAGTGTCAATAATTACTGATTTATAAATAATATTCATATAGCTTTTGTGGTTATGATTATGGTGTACCTCCATACCAAATTTATCGTGCAGTTACAACAGTTCATAAGTTCATTCATTCACTACCAAACTGAAAGCTAAATCTCAATTCCATGCAGCCCCAGTTTTCTTTTACAGTCCACAAAATATTACTATAAAAATCTGCATAACCTGTGATGGCCTATTAGTGTATATAATTTCCGTGAAAAAAAAAAATATTGTTACGTATCACACTATGCAGGACACTTCCCCCCCTGGCGGCGGTGACGTGCTGAGTGGAGCCGAAGTGAGCCAAGTCCCAGCATACTGGTCGCTATGCAACGGGGGTAAACAGTGGTTGCGAGAGACAACTCCCGACAGCATTACCAGTAACACCGGTAACCACGGCGCCGGACAATGGTGCCTGTTACGTGGCTGTTTTCTGCGTTGTCTGGAACAAGGCTAGATACAGAGCAGCGAAGACTATTCATAGTCAGTTCTGAGTTCAAGTTCTCGAGTTACGAGTTCCAAGTTAGCCAGCAGTCAGTTCTCAGTTCTCGAGTTACGAGTTACGAGTCAGCCAGGCAGTCAACCAGCATTTGCAGTGTAGTATTTGTGATACTGCCGATGGCAGTGAATGTCAGATTGTAATTTGTGTGATTGTAAGAACAAATGTGAAATAAAATTCGCTATATCAAATACGGCGTGAAGTTATCTGTTGTGTATACACCCAAACACGTGACATACATACATACATATACATTTGCGTTTCAGATTATTCACAAANCTAGTAATTAATACTGTAGCACGGTTAATACAGCTCTCCACACAATCCGCCATATTGCCATACCATACCATACTGACAATATTATGTGGAATACTGTCACTGCCACATTACAATTCTCTATGTTTGCTACTTACCAATCACAGAATATTAAAAAATTAGGGGGTTAGGGGGTTAGGGGTGGCCTAAAATATTATAATATCCATGCTCAACTGGTTTGAATATAGGAAAGCATGTTATGTATTTTAAATGTTATACACTGTATTTAATCAAACAAATCTTGTACATAAATCCTTAAAAATAATATACAATACATGTTACATATTAGGCTGTGTGCATGAATGATGTCATCTTTAGGCCACATGCATTTCATCAAACTGTCACATTTATCTCTCCCGCCTCCCACACACAAGTTCTTTACGCATAAATATGGTAAAAGTAGAGAAGTAAAAAGTAAAGGTATCCCTGTAACAGGCAGTGGAGGGCCACAGGGTTGTGAGATGTTGAGGTTCCCACATTTTCTAGACAATCAGCTCATAAATGGTGGTAAGGTTGTCACCCTTACGCCCCGGCCGCTCTTTACTTCCAAGAATATTTCTGGTACTCATTTCTGTCAGAGGCTGAGTCGACGCCAGGGCCATAGTGCGGCTGGAAGGATTAGGTAACTTGAAAAAATCCAGTGACCTCATCGGGATACGATCCTGTGACCTTCCGGCTTGTAGCATAGTGCCTCAACATACTACGCTACTGTGTGCCCCCGCATAAGTATGGTATTACTGATAAAATGCTACACTAGGCCAACTGGAGAATGGACATGTGTAGTTGCAATAAAGCAATGTGTGCCTGATAAAGGCAAAACAAATGTTTTACACTTACAAAGTTTTCAACATGTATACTGGAAGAGGGGGGGGCACATGATCTAGGTAATTACTATCTCATGATGTATAACTTTCACACTGTGGAACATTATCTTTATCACCCAACACATAACACAATGGCTGTCCACAATATACAGAAATAAAGCAGAAGAGATCAGCAATGTTACATTCAAATACCAGATTAAGCATGACATGTAGGTTTCAATACCTACATAATATAATCAGGTAGAAAAGATGGCAATGTGAACAAATACTCACGTAGGATATTCAATATGTCTAAAACCAGTGTGACGAGGGTAGATGTCAGAGATAGGGACAACAGCTCCAACTAACCACTTATCAGCCCTGCCACAGTCGAAATATGGTCGTGTCCACTTTACTGGACCAGGAAATTCATCAGCACCTAGTACATGTGAAGCATGTAAAAATTTTTAAGAGGTAAAACATACATGTCTACCATTAAAACACAATACAGTAACCACCCTGTTATCTGGCATATACGATGGGGTACCCAAAAGAAACTGAATTAATTTTTTGTGGGCAGAGCTTTTGTAGTACCGCATTTTGCCGCTATGAGCGCATAGAGCTAACATTCCTGAGTCGATAAGCCGACTACCGTTGCTTCAGACGGTAAGGACTAGTTTCGGCAGAGTTTATAGTGACAACTGTTTTGTGTGATCGTCGTTTTTGCAATGGCTGATTTTCGTGAACAGCGTGCGGCGGTGAAATTCTGCTTTTTGCTCGGGAAAAGTGGAATAGAAACTCTTGAAATGTTAAAAACGACGTACAAGGACAATGCTATGGGGAAAACTCAAGTGTTTGAGTGGTTTTCCCTTTTTAAAAATGGTGAAATGTCAATTGATGACAAACCTCGTTCTGGTCGTCCTTCCACGACCCGAACACATGAAAATGTTGAAAAAATTCATGAAATCATCAAGGAAGATCAACGACGGACCATTGGAGAAATTGTGGAGCTGTCGGGAGTGACTTGGAGCTCAGCGGCCAGATTTGTGAGTCGGGTGACTGGTTTTTCCATCATGACAATGCCCCTGCTCACACAGCCCTGTCTGTATGACAATTCTTGACCAAAAATGGTATGACCCCTGTTCCTCACCCTCCATACTCACCCGACCTTGGCCCGTGCGACTTTTTTTTGTTTCCTCGAATGAAAAGAGACATGAAAGGAAAAAACGATGGAGGCGCTGTCAAGCATCTCAAAAGATGAATTTAGACAATGTTTTGAAAAATGGAATAAAAGACTAGACAGGTGTATTAGTGTAAGTGGAGAGTACTTTGAAGGGGACTGAAGGTTTGTGCTTAAAATTTCAATAAATAAGTTTAAAAAAAAATAAGTTCGGTTTCTTTTGGGTACCCCCTCACACAGGGAATGGAAGCTGCTGGCATTCTGAATCTGTCAGTTGCAGAAACCTACTACAGGGTGAAAACAATGTATTTGCTTTAGTTCTTGTCTGGGAAACTGCCTAGATAACAGAGTGGACTGATGGGTGAAATATTTTAGAATCATATGCTGTAATAGTAACGGAACCTGCACGAGAGACAGTAGTGGTGACTTGGAGAACTACTACATGGAAAATGATATGCATGTTGCAGATCTGTTCTTGAATAACTTTTATACCAGTTGGATGAGAATGCTGGATGCTTGAATACTGTGTAATCAGCATGTCACTCACCTGGTGGTCCATGGAAAGTGAAAGTTTCATTAGTGTTGTTGGCATAACGGATTTCCACTTGATATGTAGTCTTGGTATCATGTCTTCCTACCACACTGTCAGGTAACCATTTCTTGTACCTGAAAAAAAAATGCAATAAATTGGGGCTAATACTGCTCTTGTATGGCAAATTCAGTGATACAAACTACACACATACATATTATTACCACTTCTTAGTAGCAAAGACTAGGAACCCCCAAGCTCAGTACATAAGATCAATATTCTCTAATAAGAGCTATAAATTACTGCAGCTGTGGGCAAAAACATTAAACTGGGATATCTTGTATTTACTGTTCTTTTTAGTAAAACCAGTTCTTTTCTTATTTCCAATACTTAAAACTATTCTAAACAGTCACATATCCAGTTGACACTAGGCTGTCCTTCCATAACGCAGTAATTATAATTTATTCAGTTTAAACTATTCCTGACCAATTCTAAAAATTTGCATCCAGTCATCACTGGGCAGCCCTTGCATTATGCAACAATGACGAATATTTACTGATGTAACTGAATTGGTGATGTGCAGAATTAATGCAAAGACTACTACTGATTCAGTGCAGTTCCATAATATCTGCCTGTTGATGTGATATTATGTCAATGAAGCAGCTCATTTCATAGTTCATCAAAGTGGCTCTAATTGACTTCAGAAAGAAATGGATAACAATACAACAGTAGTACACCTGCACTAATAAATTTGTAGCCATCAATATCCAACACTGGGGCAAAAGGAAACAAGGATTGCGTTCAAAGCCCACCTTGCATACTTAACTCAATAACAGATGCCAAGTGGATCTGATCAATATGCAGGCTCAGTACAACACAGAACAAATTCATAATCGTTTATCAGGGCCACCTCATAAGGTTCATACTGTTTCATGCTCTTGCAGGCCTCAAGCATAAGAGCTGCTGCTTGTCATCTGAACAGCATGTTTCTAATGTTTGGTATGTCATGTATTCTGTATTCAGAATGTCTCAACAACAGCTTATGCAAAAACAAGTGAACACGAATTAACACAAAACATTTACTGTAATTCACACTTGTCCTTTTGGTATTTCTGTATTTTCCTTCATAAGTCCATCTAGTCAGTTTTCTTTCACTTCTTTAATTTTTTATACAAATTTCAGTTGTTTTCAGAAATGGTTTTGATATCCTGAATTTCCAGTAAAATTTTGGGCAAATAAAACTGAAAAATTAATTACTCTAATCTATAACAATTTTGTTCAATATCCTCAACAGAACTCAGGAGAACAAGAGTGGAAAAAAGTATACTCCATAATATAGTACCCAAAATTCAAAATGGTGTTCCCTACAATTAACTACTTTTTTTAAGTTGATTACATAATGATTCTGTTAATGAATCTTACCTTCAGCCAACTTATAAATGACATTTCCGCAAAACACATAATGTAGTATATAGCATGGGCAAAAACTACATATTTCAGCAGCATAATAATGCACAATTCCAAACAAAAACAAAATATGTGAAACAATTTATGGGAAACAGGCAGGAATCTATCTATGGCCCTTTGTGAAGCAGGCTTCATAACATGGCACTATGGCTAAAAACCAATGTCTGGCTAGTATTATACCAAACATCTCATACAGAATTTCTATAGAATTTCACAAAAATTCTGGTAACAGATTATGCCGCCCCCACCACACACGCACGCATGCACACACACACACACAAAAGAGTTAATTTATTACCTTAAATAAAGTAAGGCTTGTAATTAGTCACGAGAGGTAAAACTCAGAATGGCCAACAAACTTTACACAATGTCCTCTCATACTGAATTCAACAAAAATTTGGTTAATGGTTCATAGTTTACATGGGAAATTTTACTGATGACCCTATGCCAAGTAGGCTTTGTAACTGCAATATAGCTAATAATTAAAAAGGTCAACATTACATGCCCAACATGTAACACATAAACTTTTTTTACAGTAGTTGTGAGACAAATTATTGGGACATTAATGAAGGTGAAAAAAGGCAAAGCTATTTCTGTAACAGGCCATGGAGGTCCATACAGTTGTGAGACATCGAGGTTCCCACATTTTCTAGACAATCAGCTCACAGATGGCAGTGAGGCTGTCAGTCTTATGTGGTGGCTCCCCTTTACCCCCATGGAGATTGATGGTACTCATTTCTGTCAGAGCCTGAGTCAACCCCAGGACCACAGTGCAGATAAGAGGGTTAGATCAACTGAAAAATCCAATGACCTCACTGGGAACCGAAACCCATGACCTACCAGCTTGTAGCATAGTGTCTCAACTAACTACACTACTGCGTGCCCATAATAAAGAGAAACTGTAACGTGTATAGTCTCTTGATTCATCAAGTCCCCTACTAGTGAACCAAAGTTGACATGAGAAGTGAGTTTATTCTGCCTGAAATGTCAAACAATTCTAGAAGGCTCCAAAATGTTGCTGACTGCATAAAAAGCCATGCCTTACCATTCATTTATCCTATAAAACTCTGATGTATAGTCAGTACTAAGACTGTCATTGCGAATTGCTCCAAGATCTCTCACAGTGAATGTATTTAAAGTAGAAATTCGTTCCAGATGAATTGGATCATTAAAGTCATCAGCCCTGAAAAGAGAGAAAATATATTTAATTCTCAGACACAAACCACAGCAATTATAACCAAATTTGTTCCAAGATCTACTTAATTGTATTATATACATAATTTCATGCATAACAATTCATAATCTGAGCTAATGTACACACATCATCTGAAGCATTGCTATTTTCTCCATGCTGTTACTGACATCAATGTATCTAAAAAGGAATGGAACTCACCATGACCATGTGTGGAAGTTAAATTAATTAGCTGTTTTATGTTGAGAACTATGTATGGATTTATTAAAATAAACTTAAGTCAGTTCTAGAACACGATACTTCAGCCTTATAATTTGTACTCCTCACTAAGTATTAGGATGATCGGCTGGAGGATGTTGAGGTGGATGGAGCTTCTAGCATGCATGGAAGATACAAAAAAGCACACAAAAGTTTGGTCACAAATCCTGAAAGGGCTTGACTATGTATTTTTTTTTTGTATTTATTGCTAGTGGGGTGGGACTAAGTCCCTTGTACTGTGGCCACTTCTGGCCTATTGTGCCAGCCCAAAATACAGTTCATGTACGAATGTTTAACCTGGCTATGCTTAAGTGCCAAATTCCGAACCTGAAATTTGAAGAACAGGATCACTAAACCAACATTAACCATCTCATTACACATAGTGCTTCCTAACACCGCTGCCCTTACACTGCCTACTGTTACACATGCATTCTATGAGTATATGACGCTGAAAAACTGGAAAACGAATTATTAGTTTCAGAAAACCGTTTGATGGGCAAACAGCACCTTAAAAACATTATTTGTGGCAAAAAAGTTCCAATGAAGTGGTGTTGAAGATAACTAGATTCATATCCCCGGTTCTGTATGAACACTTACCTAAATGTTCTTGGTGCAAATCGAGGCATTGTCTTGTTAAAAAATCCTCGGTAAGATGGTGTATAGGAAGAGTTGGGTGCGAAGTAAATAGCACTGGCATTTATATATGGATTTGCAGAAACATCAGCCACAGTTGAAAGAAAATAATACATCATTCCTGGGTCATATGTGTCATTTATGGCTGGTCTAATAAAGCGTGCTTGTAATATATAGCTCCAGAAAAAAGATCGACTCATAGCCATATTATGCAGGTGTAGAAGGGCTGTTCTGTTCGGAAATACAGGATTAATATTGATGTCTTTTATGTCAGGTAGGTGAGACACAGCATCCTCCGGTAAATAGAGATCACCCAAGTGCTGAATTGGACAATTATCTGCATTCACTTTATCCATTCTCAATCTGACTTCGTCGAAAGCATCACGAGCTTGCCATTCATATTGTCCGAACACGCCCATCCTCAATGCACACAAAGCACAGAATACATATAATAGAGAAGCCATAATGCTTTATTTTCTGCATTAAGGAGGGCAGAAAATTAAGTCCACAGAGTTAACATCCTCACAAGCAAAACAGTGAATCTTAAAAATGTGTACAACACAACCACCTCAACGAACTCAAGCACTAACCAAGAAACCACAATGGCCACCACGGCTACCACTAACCGCCACTAACACTCGCTCTCGTGCTCCGTACCGTGGACAAATGTCAACACCAGGGACACCAGGTGAGCTGTTTACGACCAGGCCCACCAGGGTCGCACCAGGACGATCAGTACCAAGACGACCAAGACTGACCAAGAGACTATCACGGGATCACTGACCACGTCTGCCGTTCACATTGTATTCACGAAGACCCGATGGGGCACGGAACGTCAGCGAACCGTCAACTCGCACATGTCAGGACGAGGCCACACCAAGGAAACTGGCAACCGCAACGAAACCGCAATTTCCGAGATCTGATATCTGCCTTGAGTTGAACACATGTTACAGAATGGAGCAGCCGAAATTGAGGAAACTGCAACGCATTTCTCGGAAATTGCGGTTTCCAGTTTCCTTGGTGTGCTCTCGTCCTAAAAATGCATGTCAGAATAGTTTGTCCTTGCGCTGTTGGCTTGTGTCGGTAACGTTACGCATTTTGTGCACAGTGCCCACGCTCAACTACGAATGCTACGATACATTAGTAGTGATCCGTAGCATCCTTAGAGTGGTGTCACGGGTTACTGGAATGTTAGGACCAGTAAACAACGGTAAAGAACAAACTACTATGGATTAGATACGACGTGTGTTATTTTGGGTCACTTCGTGCGTGGCTTATGGAAGTGGAATCGTTATAATCAGGACAACTGAGGCACGGGAAATATAATTCAGACTTAGAAAGCAGTCATTAGATAGCTATATGCACGGCTTTGACTCTCGTACTGTAAGGAATAATTGTTTTTAAACTAACATTTTAGAGATGTAAATTGCTGAAGAATAAATGCATAATGTTTTATGTTTTTTGTTCTTATGTCACTGAAATGAATAAACGTGTAATTTTGTCATCCGCTATTACAGGTGTTACTGCTCTAAATACTTTTTTAGTGCATTTAGCTGATATTCCATTGAGAGGCCAACGATTAATGGATGCTACTGAACGAAATACTTGGACATGCATACAGCTGCCCTATGTCGCTCTCTAAACAGAAGTGCACCGGTGCAACTTGCGTGGCATCCCTCTCCACGGTTTTTCAATAGAAATGCTTTCCTTGTCCATGGGAACAGGTTTGAGCGGGTTTTAGGGTCGTAAAAAATTTTTACGTAGCATAGCTGCATACACGCTCCCCCCTTCAAGCTGTTCAATTTTATTTCCCGCGCTTAGAATTTAATTTTATTGCCACGCCCAATTACGTACCGCTCAAATCGATGCCGCTTTGAAAATTTATTTCCAGAAAAGTAATTATGAACGCACCAATTTGCTAACTCCTACAGTTTTGATACTGCTGTTTCCAGTATTTAGTTTTATCTTTCTCATTATCTGTATCAGTTTGAAACACATATGTAATATTTGTATTAATAAATATAATTTATTAGCCACGCAAAAGATAAAAATAATTTATAATAAACACCAGAAATATTTTTACTAATAATTTGAAATATATGTTCGAGGGTTAATAATTGTTTTATATACGTTACGCCATTTTTTCAACTGTCCAATCATATTCGTTGAACACAGTCCGAAATACACATTTCCTCAGCTGAACGCTGGGTTTGAGAATATCCTTGCGCGTCGTTGTGTGACCCCCTCACAAACGCGATCACGTTGACGTTGTCTGCCGCCATTGCACACTACGAGGTTGCTGTGTACAAAATTTCGGAGGTAAAGCTTTGATCATTTTAATTGTATTTGGTGGTATATGGTGAGCGTCGAATGAAATATGTAGGCCTGAATGATTTGGGGCCGATGTGAGTGGTAGTGTTCAATGTTTTAGTACATGTGAATGGTTAAACTATGAATTATACGGAGGTGTATACTTTTCTATGCTTATTGGCTTTGCCGGCCGGTGAGATGGTGAGACGATAAGTTTGCCTAGGTTTGTAACGGGAGTGTTATGTCGGTTTAGGATTATTCGGTTATGTTGTAAGTTGACCGAGTAAGGTGTAGCTAATGTACTGGAGTGATAATGACCGGTAAATGAGTAGTAACCGCGAGCAAGTTTTTTTTAAATGGAGGACTGGCGCGTTGGTGTGTTTACATTGTACCATTGAATATTTTTCATTATAATGATAGTAAAATCACAGCATACATTCAAATTTAGTTGCGAATAGGTTAGTTTTTTGTTTTTTTATTTTAAATATACCATGTTGCCGTTCGCGCAATGGTACAGTTTCATTTCAAGTAATGCCTTTTGTTATTAAGCAAGCGAGCTCAGCCGTAGTAAACAGTCTGAAAGTTTTTAGTGTCAGCTTTGTTAAGCAGTGTGCAATAAGCATTACAGATGTATGTTTAGCAAAGGATTCCTGTATGTCTTGTAGGTTTATAGGAATTAAGGAACTTAGCGTTTGGTGACGGCCTGTCTGACGGTGGATGTTTTTTTTTTAACGGATTCAGGAGTGTTCTCTGTAGGTTTATTTAAAGTAATGAATGTTTCTGTGCTTTGTGATGCCTGTGCCTGATGGTTCATGTGTTTTCCATCAAGGGCTGCTTTCTTTCTCACCACCTGTATGTGCATTTGTAGTTGAATTCCCAGATACTTGTTTAGTATTTGGAGGGTTTTTTTTGTGTGCATCTGGTGGTTTCTTTCCCAGACCTTCCATTTCTAAAGTCACTTTGTCCCTTTTTCTTTTAGGAATGTCTTCCCAAGTGTCTCGAGTTCAAAGATTGTTGTAAATCTTGTTTTGTGTCATTGTAGGTGGTCTTCCCCCCCCCCTTGTACAGAGCTTTCGAAGGAAATGGATACATGTTGGAAACGATAGCATGCTATGATGGTGACAAGGTGTTTGTTGCATGGGTTGCTGGTTCTCAGGTTGTGTGATGATTATTATGTAAAGACGGTACAAACTATAGCTTACAAGAACTGGTAGGATCCCCATTCTGCCTTAAGGGCTCCCTCAGTATGTTAAGATTTGCTTTATTTTGCCAAATTTGTCTGTTGAAATTGAAGCAGTAATGCATATTACAGCATGGTCTTCACTCTGTTTTTTTCTTATTTATCTTTTAACAGCAGATTGGTGTAGTAGTATAATGCCATGAACTTATATTCATGATGTCAGTTCTGTCTTGACTGGGATACCGCTATTCTGACTGAAGTTCTTTTGCTGTTCTCAGTCCATGCAGGCTTATGCTTTGGGATACACATTTTAATATTATTTCATATTTATCAGCCTTGTCTTTGTATGCTGTATGGTTAAAATGCTGGCGTTCGTGAAATAAACCACAAGAAATTAGGTTGTCAAGTTATCAAAGAAAATGTGGCAGCACTATGAAACACAGCTTATACTTTTTTTTTACTGCAGTGGATGGTCTCATTAGCAGCTTTTTTTTTATTGCTAGTGGGTGGGGACTAAGCACAATAGACCACTGTAGGTCGCGGTGCAAGGGCCGAGGAGGCCTACCCCTCATACAAGTCCCTTGTATTGCGGCCACTTCTGGCCTATTGTATCAGCCCCAGATGATAGGTGAGGGTGATTGTGGAGCAGTTGGTGGAATGAAGATTGGCAGGGGAAACCGAAGTACTCGGAGAAAACCTGCCCCAGCGCCACTTGACCAGACCCAGGATCGAACACAGGCCGCTGCGATGGGAAGCCAGCGACTAACCGCTTCAACTATGGCGCGGCCCTTCATTAGCAGCTAGATAAGTATAGTTGGTTAAAAGTTCTGTTTTCTCTATGTTCAGGTTTAAATTGGTTACTCTTGCAACAAGGTATTCACTTCTGCAATTGATGGCTGTAAAATGTAATCGTGCATTGTTACAGTGGTGTGCTGTAGGTTCACAGAAAAGAAATCTTGATGTGGACTGTGAGGAATTCTTGATGGCAGAGGGATTCATATTCAGCAGTTCTTACTAAATGATGCAAGTTTATGTTGTCTTTGCAGTAATTAGTAATGAAGTTCTGTCCTTGATATATGCAGGGAAAACCCTGTTGTTCCCTTCATGGTCACTCGGTAACTACTGCCACTGTTCATTGCTTGTTTCTATTTTGTTTGAATGCAGTTACGTTGTAGCTTCGTACAAGAGCATTAGACAGAAAAGATCGCCTTGAAGCGTGACATCAGTCTTGTGTTCATTGATTTTGTTAGGCTGTTATTTGTGCACTGTAAGGGATATAGTGTTCTTATTGTCATGTATTTTAGGTTCGTGATTAGATTGTGCCCATTTTGAAAGTTTAAAGCTTGTACATAGATTAGGATTGTGTAGGACTTCACTGTATGGAATGTTATTATGTTTATCTGAAAGCTGAAGTGCACATCCAGGATCATGTTTTCTAATTTGTTGTGTCTGTCTGTCAGTAGTTTTGTGAGGGTTTTGAAGCAGTTATCATGGAATAGGCCCCTGTATGTGTACTGGTCCTTTTCATGATTGACCATCTCCAAGCCCAGGCATGTATACTTTTTAAGCACACATTAGAGATTTCTCTGTGCATCTAGTAAGGGCTTTTGGGACTTGTGTACATTTGAGATTTCATCATGGCCCAGAACTGTGTTCCTTTTGACCTGTATTATTGTTGCGAACCAAATAGAACTTTTTGCATGTAGTTATATTTGATGTGTGGCCTTGGTAAAGTATATGAGAGAAGTGGCTCCCAAGTCCACATTGAGATGTTTCGACAGAAGTGTTGTCTGTACCTAAAATAGACTTTCGTTGTCTGTCTCTGTCCTAAAGTTTTTTGTTTCGTTTGTGATCACTGCTTTGATCCCAGAATGGTCTTGTATTTGCTGTTGTTTGTAACATCTCAAGTTTATTGCCCCGTGTATTTGGACTTGTGTAATGTGATCTGGTGTGGTTTTTCTGTTTCGGTAGCATTGTGAAGCCAGAAGTTTGCCATCCCCTTGTGTTTCTGATTATGATGTTGGTATTCATGACAATCTGCAGTTTGGTGCACTGCTGAGCTTGGCTTATACAGTCATTAACAAATTTGGCCACTGCAATACCTTCCTTGAGAATTCTACTATAGTTTTTTTTTGTTTTTATCCATTGATGTACTAGTGGGGACAAGTGACACATTCTCAGGTGTTACTGGAGCTTATGATGGTACTTCTGATTATCAGTTTAACTTTCTAGATATTAGGTCTTATGCCATTATAGGAGGTTATGTTGGATGGGGACAAGTGACATATTCTCAGGTGTTACTGCAACTTATGATAGTACTTCTGATTATCAGTTTAACTTTGTAGATATTAGAGCTTATGCCATTATAGGAGGTTATGTTGGGTGATTGTGGTTTACTGATTCTTTCAGATTTGTTTTTTCTGAGTACTGGGCATGTGATCTAGGTGTACTGGGTTTTGGTGGTCAGCATTTTGTGGTTTTTTCAGGAGCAGTTTGTTTCTTGAGGACAAAAAAAAGGCAGTTTTTGACTTGGATGATTGTCATGCAATATTTGGGATGTTAGTGGATATGATCTGATGAAAGCATGTTGTCCTGTTTGGAGGGGGGAATTCTGTGTGACATTTTTATAGTAATGCGTTAGTAAAATGCTGCCTGTCAGAGTGGCTGATAGAGATTTGTGTGCTCAGAATTAATGGGATATTGATTTTTTAAAGGTTAAAGAGGTTGTCCCAGTATTCAGACTCACCCTTTTTTATGTTTTCTGGAGTAATATGAGAATTTAAGCTGTATGGCCTCTGAACTTTATCCTTTCACTCCCTTTTCCATGATTGACCATTTACAAGTGTCCTCTTCCAATTGCCATACTGAGGGTAGTTTGTGTGGTGACATTGAAATTAAAATTGCACAACAAAAACAAATTGTTTTCTTAAAATTCATTTTCAGTATTTATGTCAGATGGTGCATGTAGTATGCACCCCATGTAAATTGTAGGATTGAAATTTTTGTGGTGTGCAGTTTCATTGTGCTGTTGTCAATATAACAGTTTTATGTCTCATTTTTTGAAATTGTTCCAAAATGTGTGTGTGGTGTCATTGTGAGCTGTGCATTTTTTCCCCCGTTAGCATTTGGCAGGAATATTACTGAAATATTCCATACTTTCGGATGTCTTACAGAGTCAAATGTGGGAATGCTTGTCACGGTATTAGATGAGGTATTGAATCTTGGCATAGTTAAATGTTGAGACATTTTGCATAACTTCTGGAAATACCTACAAATTGTTGAGTTTGTAGTAATTTTGCTGGCAGAGTGTTTTGAATGTGTTAATTGTTTTATTTGAGTTGTATTTTTATTTTGCTTAAATGGATCTGTTTGCGGTGATAGTAAGGTCACACATATGAGGCTTGTTGAAAATATTTCCAGAATAACCGCATGCAAGCAGCACCAGTCATGATAAGTGACCAACCTATGCTTAGCAGTTCCAGATAGTATGGGTGACTTGTAGCGCATCATGATTTTGTGGTTTTAGTTTTGTGATATGTTGTCCATAAAGAAACAAAAGAACTGGGTAAATACAAAACCCACGTTGTGAAGCTCATGACATTAGGCGTCATGTAAAGTGGAATAACTTAAACAAGTCAGAGATTGGGCCAGACTTCAGTTTTTTGAGAAATGATGCTTTGATTTTCCAAGTGAAATACATCCTTTGAAGTCATTGACTGTACAGGGAGTAGTAGAAGAGATTGAAATATCTCTTGGCTCTTGTTACACAATTTTAACGAGGTTTAATATATTGAATAAGCAGTCTCAGCCGATGAGGGGTGGCCATCCAGCTTGGGGGTTGGGCGTGAGGCTAACAACTCCTCACTGTAAAAAATCATTATGTTACAAAAATGAACACACCCTCGGACCTGGACTGATTCCTTGGATAAACGACCTAAGCTAATGAAACTGGATATGAGATTTGGCACTTGGAATGTACGAAGTTTGTATAGGGCAGGTTCGCTCAGGGCAGTGGCAGAAGAATTCTTAAAATATAAGTTAGATTTAGCTGGAGTACAGGAGGTCAGATGGGATGGAGGTGGCATTGCACCAGCAGGAGACTACATTTTTCTATGGAAAGGGGAATGAAAATGATGAATTAGGTACAGGTTTCTTTGTACATAAGAGAATCGTATCAGCAGTTAAGAGGGTAGAATTCGTTAGTGATAGGATATTATATATAATACTAAAAGGTCGCTGGTGTGATATCATTGTTATGAATGTTCACGCCCCAGCAGAAGATAAAATTGATGACATAAAGGATAGATTCTATGAAGGACTAGAACATGTATTTGATAAATTCACGAAGTAACCTATGAAAATTTTGTTAGGAGATTTCAATGCCAAAGTAGGGAGGGAAGACATTTTCAAACCAACAATTGGAAATGAGAGTTTGCATGAAATTAGTATTGATAATGGAGTTAGAGTAGTAAAAAATCTTACTGTCAAAAGTACAATGTTCCCACATCATAACATCCATAAATTTACTTGGACATCTCCTGATGGGAAGATACACAATCAAATAGAACAAAATTTGATAGATACGAGATGGCACTCAAGGATACTTGGATGTTCGATCATTCAGGGCAGCAGATTGTGATACTGACCACTACCTGGTGGTGGCAGAGGTTAGGGAAAGACTGGCAGTGAGCAAACAAACAACACACAGTTCATTTGGAGAGGTTCAGTCTCAAGAAATTAAATGAGGTAGAGGGTAGAGCGCAGTATCGTGTTGAAATCTCAGATACGTTTGCGGCTTTGGAAAACTTGGACACTGAGGTGGATGCTAATAAAACTTGGGAAACTATTATAGAGAATATAAAAATGTCTGCCAAAGAGAGTCTAGTTTATTATGAACTGAAGAAGCATAAGCCATGGTTTGATGAAGGATGCTCAAAATTATTAGATCAAAGAAAGCAGGCCCAATTGCAATGATTACAGGATCCAAGTGAGTTAAATGGGGATAATCTGAAAAATATAAGACGTGAAACCAGCAGACGTTTCAGGAACAAAAAGAAGGAATGTCTGAAAGACAAAATTGATGAGCTTGCACTGAACAGTAAGAACAAGAATATTAGAGACCTGTATAGAGGAATAAATGTAAGAGGGGTTACCAGCCTGGCAGTAACTTGGTGAAGGATGAGAATGGTGATCTGCTTGCAGATTCCCACAACATTTTTAATAGGTGGAGGAACTACTACTCTCAGTTATTGAATGTACATAGGGTCTGTGATGTTAGGCAGAAATTCTGGCAGAACTTATTCAAGCAGGAGGCGAAATATTATGTTCTAGGATCCACAGTCTAATTACTTACATTTGGCATAAGGAAAAATTGCCTAATCAGTGGAAGGAGTCTTATTATTGTACCAGTTCACAAGAAGGGTGATAAAACTGACTAGTAATTATCAGGGGATATCGCTGCTATCAACTTCGTATAAAATTTTGTCCAGTATTTTTTCAAGGTTAAGTCCGTATATAGATGAAATTATTGGGGATCATCAGTGTGGGTTTCGACGTAACAAATCGAGTACAGATGAGATCTTTTGCATTCGTCAGATATTGGAGAAAAAATGGGCGTATGACATAAAGATAGGAAACGGATTGAACTGGGGTAATGCTTGTTACCATTCAGTCCAGAACCTTTGTCTTCTTGTCTGTTGTCAAAAGACATAAAAATTAGAATATACAGAACTATAATTTTGCCTGTGGTTCTGTATGGGTGTGAAACTTGGTCTCTGACATTAAGGGAGGAACATAGACTGAGGGTGTTTGAGAACAGGGTGTTGAGGGGAATATTTGGACCAAAGAGAGATGAAGTGACAGGAGCTTGGGGAACACTGCATAATGAGGAGCTTCATAACTTGTACTCTTCTCCAAGTATAATTAGAATGATCAAGTCAAGGAGGATGAGGTGGGCAGGTCATGTAGCACGAATGGGGGAGACGAATGCGTATAGGGCATTGGTGGGAAAGCCAGAAGGTAGAGACCACAGGGAAGACCAAGGCATAGGTGGGTGGACAATATTAGAATGGATCTTAGAGAGGATGGCATGGTATGGATTGGATAGATCTGGCTCAGGATAGGGACCAGTGGAGGGCTCTTGTGAAAACGGTGATGAACCTTTGGGTTCCATAAAATGCTGGGAAATTCTTGAGTAGCTGCAGAATTGGNCTCCAGAAGGGCTCAGCTCCATGAGTAAGTAAGTAAGTTAGGGATGCATTAGTTCTCAAAATTTGTGCCAGGGCTCTTGATAGAAGAGGACAGAATTCACTGCAATTCAAATGAGAATGACAATTTTTTAAATGTCATTAGAGATGTAACTTGGGTTTAAGGGAATGATACTGCTATCATCACTGTTGAAGGGACTTGATTCACTTTAAGCAAAAAAAATGTATGTCACAAGCATTTGAAATTGAAAATAGTGTATATCCTTTTTCCTGTTATCACACCATTCATCATGAGTTTATTTTGGTTGATTATTCTGCTGATTAAGGTTATTTTCTGGAAGTTGTGAGGCGTGTTTAAGAAACCAAGTGGAAAAGTGTACTATAGGAGCATGACACCTCCGTGATGGTGCACCAGGTGACGTGTTTTGTTGAATGGAGGTTTCTTGACAAACGTTAGATTCTTGCCTTTCCACAACCTTCCTGTGTGAAGGGCATAAGTGAAACAAAGGTATAAGCCTTGAAATAAAGTTTGTATTGATGAATTTGGGGAACTCCTCATGTAGTGCTTCTTTGTGTTGATGCATTGATATCTTGGAATTCATTGTGTTATGCTATTCCCATTTGTTTACCAACTTTTAATTTGTTAATGAATGTCAGAAAATGCTTATGAGAATAAGTATTTGCTCCTCTATTTTTGTGTGATATTTTGGAAGTAAAAATTTAAGTTGAAATTCTAAATTTGTGTTGGAGATGTAATTTGCTTCATTCATGTGTGTGTGTACCCTAGAGTGACCAACTCTCCTGTATTAGAGCTAATTTTTTTTGGATCTTCCCGGCTCCCGTATTGACCTTCTATTTCTCCCGTATATTTCATTAACAATCAAGATCGCAAAATTTAAATTATATATTATTCTTGCCAAATACATTCCGATATAAACTGTCATTATTATTGACAGTTTAGACTTAAAGGTACTCATTGATAAATATCGAAAAGTTACCTATAATAATCGATATAAAGTTTAGCATATACTAATCGATAGCGGAATATCTGTTTCCAGATTGTAATATTTTCTGTTCTTGCTTCTTGCCGTGTTTATCCTCGTGCTTTTAAATAATTACCAAATTTAATCCATTTTCATAATAAGTAGTGACAGTGAAAGTGAAAGCAACAATGCAAAAACTCCACCTAAGAAGAAAACTAAATACTTGTGTGTTTACTTGAGAAAATGGGAAGAACAATATTTATGGTTAAAGTCCATGCCCTCCAACGTTTACAGAGCTTATTGTATACTTTGTAAACGCGAGTTCAGCATCGCTCATGGGGGTAATACCGACTGCAGACAACATTCTTGCACAGAAGGGCATAAACGAAAGGAAAGACGTGAGTTCAGCATCACTCACGGGGGTAATACCGACTGCAGACAACATTCTTGCACAGAAGGGCATAAACGAAAGGAAAGACGTGAGTTCAGCATCACTCACGGGGGTAATACCGACTGCAGACAACATTCTTGCACAGAAGGGCATAAACGAAAGGAAAGACGTGAGTTCAGCATCACTCACGGGGGTAATACCGACTGCAGACAACATTCTTGCACAGAAGGGCATAAACGAAAGGAAAGACGTGAGTTCAGCATCACTCACGGGGGTAATACCGACTGCAGACAACATTCTTGCACAGAAGGGCATAAACGAAAGGAAAGACGTGAGTTCAGCATCACTCACGGGGGTAATACCGACTGCAGACAACATTCTTGCACAGAAGGGCATAAACGAAAGGAAAGACGTGAGTTCAGCATCACTCACGGGGGTAATACCGACTGCAGACAACATTCTTGCACAGAAGGGCATAAACGAAAGGAAAGACGTGAGTTCAGCATCACTCACGGGGGTAATACCGACTGCAGACAACATTCTTGCACAGAAGGGCATAAACGAAAGGAAAGACGTGAGTTCAGCATCACTCACGGGGGTAATACCGACTGCAGACAACATTCTTGCACAGAAGGGCGTAAACGAAAGGAAAGACGTGAGTTCAGCATCACTCACGGGGGTAATACCGACTGCAGACAACATTCTTGCACAGAAGGGCGTAAACGAAAGGAAAGGGACATAAAGACCTCTTCAAATTTACACCCCTTTTTCGGGAACAGCAGCAGAGACTTCAAAAACGTTTCAGGTGAGCTAGCGTTGGTTTTCCAGTGCACAACATCGGCTACAGAAGTATGGATTGCGCAAATAAGTTATTGAAGGATATTTTCCATGACTCTAACATGGCTAAGAAGGTGTCCTGTGGCCGAACAAAGGCAGAGGCTGTTGTGAAAAATGTTCTAGTGCCAAGAAGTGTGCAAGACTTCATCGATGTGTTGAAGGATCCAGCAAAATCAAGCAACTTTTTCTCTATTGTAACTCATGCCTCCAACCAAAAAACAAAAGATATTCCCGCTGGTTGTGAGGTATTTTGACCCTCTTAGTGGTGTTAAAAATAGGCTCCTGGACTTCATTGAACAAGCTGATGAAACAGCTAATGCTACCCATAATTTGATCAAGTCTTCACTTGATACACACAAGTTATATATAAAAAATCTAACTTCATATTGTGCAGATAATGCAGATGTGAATTATGGGAGGCATAATTCTGTGTTCAAACTACTACAAGAAGATAACAAAAATGTGTTTAAAGCAAACTGCTCAAATCATATATTGCATAATGCCACAAANACAAAAGATATTCCCGCTTGTTGTGAGGTATTTTGACCCTCTTAGTGGTGTTAAAAATAGGCTCCTGGACTTCATTGAACAAGCTGATGAAACAGCTAATGCTACCCATAATTTGATCAAGTCTTCACTTGATACACACAAGTTATATATAAAAAATCTAACTTCATATTGTGCAGATAATGCAGATGTGAATTATGGGAGGCATAATTCTGTGTTCAAACTACTACAAGAAGATAACAAAAATGTGTTTAAAGCAAACTGCTCAAATCATATATTGCATAATGCCACAAAACATGCATATGATGGATTAGATGTGGATATTGAAATGATCATCTTAAAAATATATGGACACTTATCGGTATCAGCAAAAAGAAGAGAAGAGTTGAAGTCATTCTTTGATCTTGTTGATGCCGAGTGGTTGGAGATTGTTCGTCATGTGCCCACTCGTTGGCTTTCCCTAACATCAGCTGTGGACAGATTAATACAAAACTGGTTACCTATTAAGAGTTATTTCAAAAGTGTGAATGACTGTCCACAAATATAAAAAAAACATTTCATTGATAAAGATCCAGAAAAGGAGTGTGTTATTGAGGCATATCTTAATTTTTTTTTCCAACATTGGTGCAGTACTTGTTCAATCTGCCAAAATTCTTGAAACTGCTAATCTTAGAATCATGGAATGCTACAGTGTAATGCAATATGTAGGCAATAAAATTCAGCAGAGGATAGAGGACAGGTTTTTTGGTACTGCCACAGAAAAAATTTTGAACTGTTTTGAGTCCATCTCTGCAGAAATGTGCTAGAGATGATTTTGTTAGTTTCTACTGTTGCTTGCACAAGTACATTTCTAAGAATTTTGAGTTATCAAATGCAAATCCTGTCCATTGTCTTTTGCCATTAAATTTAAACACTGAACTTTCTTTCAGACATTTTCAAACCATTGTAAAAGAATTTAATCTTGATTTTGTAAATGAGGACAGCCTGTATGAAGAGTTTTCTAGTGCAGAAAGTGTTCTGAATGTGGTAAAAACAGGATGTATTGAACAAAGTTGGGTCAATATTTTCAGTGATTTAAGAAACAAACAAACTGATGTGCCAAACCTTATTAAGATCCTAGGCTTTGTTTTAAGCATCCCAGGCTCAAATGCCCATACTGAAAGAATTTTTTCACTGATGAGCAATAAATGGACTGATCAGCGAAATCAAAGCAGCTTAGAACTAATTAAGTCAGAGCTAATGGTAGCAATTAATTATAACTATAGTTGTAAAGAGTTTTTTAAATTTGAGCAAGAAGATAAAAAAATGCTTAGTTCTGCAGCATCAGTGGACAAATACATATAGGAGGTTAGGACTAAGAAACATGCAAATTTGTAAAATTTATACTATATTGTGACCTGTATATTATATACAATGTAAATTAATTGTTTTGTTTAATATTATCCAATCCATAAACATTTGCTGGACTGACTCCGTGCTGCTAAAAATGCGCAAAATTTTTCGTGACTAAATCTTTAAATTCATGACCGAAAGTTGGTCACCCTAGTGTACGCGCATTTTTTTCCCAGTATGAAATTTATCATTACTTCCAAGAGCTTTCAAGCTGCACATTCAAATAGCTGTTTCGATGGTTTGGTGCATGGAATGTTTCTTACTACATTGTGTGCTACAGGTTATGTGTTGGCTAACGAACCATTTTGTTTCATAGCTATGGCAGAAGGAAATGGAGAAGTTTCGATGGAAGAAAAGCCAAATGTGAAACAGGAATCACAAGATGCCAAAGTGGATAGGACAGAAGACTATGCAAAACTTGTGGAATATGGTCTGGATGAGAAAGTAGCTGGAAAGCTTGATGAAATCTACAAGACAGGTATATTTCATGTTTTAAGATTACACCATGCTAATTTGCAGTTTGCTGTAATCATTCTGGATTCTGGAATGGTAAAAATACGTGTTTATAAGAATGTGTGCTAGATGTTCTAAGCAGTACCTGGCATTCAGTGGTATTTGACTTCCTTACACAGTTTGTGTAAATGTTTGAAAAATCTTCTCATTTTTAAGATCGTGATTTGACTTCGCACGTAATATACAGCGAACATAGTTGGTAATTTTTATGTGCCAGAGTTCAGAATTCAAACCATCAGTCTTCAGTGGGCCTGTTTTGTGACAAATACATATTGTCGCGTATCGCGGGGTATATCGCGACAAATTCTCGATGTATTCGATGTAGCGAATTTTATTTCACATTCGCACTTACAATCACCCAAATTACAGATTCACGATTACTGCTATCTGCAGTATCACAATTAGTACACTCCAAATGCCACAATACAACTGACTGGCTGACTTTACGTCTTGACTCGGTGACTGTTACTTTATAACTCGCTGGTAGCCACATTAGAACTCAGTACAACTGACTGTGAATAGCCTTCGCTGCTCCCTATGTAGCCTCGATCGGACAGTATGGGAAAACGGCCACGTAATAGGCACCCTTGTTGCTATGTCGCTGTGTTGCTATGTAACGCTAGCGGAGGTAACCGCTGTTACTATTGTAACGTCGCCGCTGTTGACTCGCGTTGCCTAGCGACCGCGATATCCCTCGGTGACGTCACCGCGGAGGGGAGTGGCGGGGCGGGAACTCGCCTATTACCGTAAGAACGCGAGCGTTACGTTACCGCCACGTACCGCTGGGGAGGTAGGGGTCAACATGTCACACTGCTCCCTCCTTAAGGCTGTTCGTCCCGAATAGCCTAACGGTGCATCCCCGTTCCTTTTCCTCGGTGGCTGTTCTTGCAGCATCTCCTGTTGTTGCGGCTACTCTTCTTGCAGCGACTATTCTTCGTCCGGT
>NW_019738348.1:866694-891179 GCF_002891405.2 Cryptotermes secundus
CTCGCCTATTACCGTAAGAACGCGAGTGTTACGTTACCGCCACGTACCGCTGGGGAGGTAGGGGTCAACATGTCACACTATAAATGGGTGTCAAAGACTTGGGCACTTTGTGTTGGCCAAATGTAAAATTAGAAACAATTCTGCCACAATCAATGAAATAGAAAATTGGACTGAACTGAGGGACTGGAAAGAGAATCTACTAGAGCAGTGACATAACTGCCTCATTAACTGTATTGTCTGAAGACCCTAAACTGGAAACGTTTAACCTTTATCAGACGGCCATTTAAATTCCGGTAGTGGCACCAGGATGGATTTAATTTAAATGCCCGTCATTGTAGAGTGATTGTAATCACGATACTCAAAATGCTGTTATTTCTGCAATTTTTGTGATGAACGAAATAAATGCTACTGTTATCTAGAAAGTATATAGAATCAGATACTGTAATTTACTGATTTTAGAATCTGTAAAAATTGTTACATTGATTAAAAAAAAATCCCCAATTTTGAGCATCTGTCCACAAAAATGCATAAAGTTTCTGCACAGTATGTTTCTGCAGTATAAATGTATGGTGCTGACGCGCACACTTGTGTGTAATCTGGTAATAGGAGAGGATGTTTACGTACTCACATTGTATGCTATCTGTATAACCGAGTGTGGGCAATTTCTTAACCTACATTGACCATATGAAACTCTGTTTATTCATGTATGTCGCACTATCCAGACGGAGGCAGTTCTTGGAATATCACCTCATTCCACTTGCGTCCACATCCCTTCAGAATAAACTGCAAGGCATTCTGAATAGTGTGATTTATGAGCGGCTTCTCTATTTCGAATTTTTCAATGCGAGTAGGGGCCATGGTGCATAGTTGAAATTGCGATGTTTTATAAGTGTTATGAATAGAGGAGACCATTCGCCATCACTGGCCTACTTTCTCCTAATACAAGACTAATGTTGCGTGTGCGTGCTTCGCGTGGAAAACAGAGTTAATTACGGACAAAGTGCATGAATTGAAACGTCAGACTCTGCATTCAGTGACATGCAACATTCAGTTAGATGATGCAGGAGGGAAGACAGTCTACTTGTAAAGCTGGTATCCAAAAATAGTGTAAGTAGAACAAGAATTTCTATTTTAAAATACGATTTTGAAACACTGTGCACACGTGGATTGCGGGTACCCATATGGTGACGCACGGCCACTCGGCTGTACTTTAAATGACTCCGTATGGTGACATTAGTCTAATAAAGGTTAGTATGTATTGTATTTAAAATCGATATTCTTCCAAGTTTCTGTGGATTTGGCAGTGGTGCATATGCAGTGAGCTCAGTGCTGTCACCACATAAGCCTATTGTACGGAGGAGTTTCTTGCATCTGTTCTTGGTAATGTTGACAACATAGCAGCTATGTTGGTGAGAGGCAGAGTTGTGGGGAAGATCTTTCTTGACATTAGTGATCAGATTACAGCTCAAGGAATTTGTATGTATAAAGGAACTTGTATTACATTGCAGTTAACACTGTCTGTAAATGAAGCAAGCACAATGTGATTCTCCTGACAGTAAATATAAAGTTTTGTACAGGCAAGACAAACCTTGTTTTCAGTGTGTGTTTGGTTTTTCTTTAGTTTGTATCTGCTGAAGAATGTGTGAAAATAGATTTCTCTGAGCATCAGTATTTGACACCTGAGAAATGTTGTGTGGGTGTGTGTACCGTGTCATTTTCTAAAATTACTGGGATTTGGGGGCACTCTGTAGCGTAGGTGATTAAGGCACTAGCTACAAGCTGGAATGTTGTGGGATTGAATTATGATGAGGTCATTGGATTTTTTGATTGACCTGATCCTTTCAGTTGCTTTGGGGTCAACTCAGCCTCTAACAGAAATGAGTACCAGGAATTTTCCTGGGGTGTAAAGGGCAGGTGCTGCATAAGGCAGACAACCTTCCACCATCTTTGAGCCAACTGTCTATAAGATATGAGAGCCTTGACTTCTCACACCTGTTTGCCGTCATTGCTTGTTACAGGGACAGCTTTACCTTTGCCAGGGTTTTTGTACTTCGTCCATCTTCTGAGATTTTAAAAACTAGAAAACGATGTTTCAGAAACTGGATCTCTTTGCACTCTGGTGTGGGGGGACACTTCTTTGGGTCCCTTAGAAAGAGCAAACCCCAGTTTCTGGATCCCTCCACTCTCGTTTGAGGAAGGGAGCAGATCCAGCTTTCAAAATGTATTCTCAAGTTTGTTAGAATACCAGATGGTGGACAAAGAAAACAGTATGTAAGTTTTGAGGTTTTCACGGCGATGACACGGTGCCTAAACCCAGAAGACAACTAACTTTCTTCAAAGAAAACAGTAATTTGAAGTGTCATATGTAATCGCCAGAATCCTTTAGAATCTACCAGTGATTTAGGTGAGCTCATCCTAAGGGACCCAACAGAGTAGCTGTTTCCCCTCACATGAGGAAGGAAACAGATCCAGTAGTTCATGGAACCAAGTGACTTTTATGATGCCCCCAGAAATATAGTCCTATATTTCATTAGAAGTGTAGGATTAATAAAGTGTTAATCCACAGGGGAAGCACAATAGATCATTGAAGGTTGCGGTGCATGGGCCTGATTTATGGCCCACCCCTAATACTCATACTCTTAACAGATCCTGTTTATGAAACTTGTATTTTCTAGTTCTCAGAATCCTGGATGATGGACAGAGTCTGAAAACCTGGTAATTCTGAGTGATATACATGGTCAGAACTCTTTAGAATCTGAATGTCATTTTTTCATTGAGGCTTAGAAATCTGTGCACCAGGAAGTCATTCTCTTTAATCGTTAGTAGAGTCAATTTACCGACTACACAACACGTTTTTTATTATTACATGTTTCGACCCCGAGGTCATCCTCAGGTGTATGAACACGGCTGTATAATTACACGTGGTCACATTCGCTTTTTACTCATTCGACCCTGTATCTTATCCAGACTTACGCTCAATAATATATCAAGTTCTAATTAATTCTAACTTAATTGTTAAAAGTTAAAATTTTGTGAATCGAAGTTCAATTCATGTCATTGGTTACACTTTCACTTTCACTTGTTTTACAGTCTCATTTTACTTACGCTCACTACTGTGTCTAGTTCTTCTTAACTATTTTAATTATTATTATTGGTTAAAAGTTTGTGAATTAAAGTTCAACTTATTATGTTGGTTGCACTTTCACTTGTTTGTGAGGTCACGCTGTTCTTCTGCATCCTATGATGCTGCTGGATCTGTTACGATCATTGTCGTGATGGGTCTTATTTTTCCAAGGAATCATAATGTGCCGAAGCATGTTACAAAGGTTAACGATTTTGTAAAAGGTGTATAATTACATTCAGATTTTGTGGTGTGGTTAGCACTTCACATCTGAAGGTTTCTGGTGTTGACCACTCACTCTTCTGTTGAGATGGAACATGGGTAAATCAAAATCATTTGAGAAAAAGTGGATTGCAGGATTTGACCGGAGGAGGCCAAAGTGTTCGCCAGGGAAAGTTAGCAAAATTAAATTGTGTGGGGTAGGATTCACAAGAACTGTTTTCATTCCATAGAGTAAATGGGTATTCTTTTCGTGCTCACAATTGCTTGGTTCTGTTTTCCTTTTGGAAATTAATGCTAATAGTTTTATAGACTGGATTTTGAATAGGTTCTTCAGTTACCTGGAAGGATTGATCAGTAATACCATCTGCCATTCTGTTGTGAAGGACAAACTTCTAACAGCTCATGTAGAAACATCACAGAATTACAAATACATGGTGTAGATTGTGATCCTCTTTAAACTGTGCCAGAATTACACAAGTTCGTTGGTTCATGTCCTTTATACTGCCTCTCTTTAAAGGCAGTATAAGGACATGAACCAAATTTGGTTCTAGATTTTAATAAAGGTTTTTAAACCACGCTTGTAAATAAACTAAGTAAAATAATTTATAAATATTTTAATACATTGACGTCACTATAGTTGTTGAAGGCTCAGATTTTGTATTTTTGACATTGTAATTGTATGTATGTATTGATATTGACCAATCACATTGTAATAGTATTTTCCTCTTGTACAGTAGACTCTCGATTATCCGCGGTAATGGCGGGGAGACTTGGCGCGGATAATCAAAAACATCGGATAAACCGAAGTACACATATACAAGCCAGATATACCGGTATAAATTTAACATCGTTAATTTTTTACACCATAAAACGCTACTTAAGCTTACCTTTTGTGATGCAGGCCAATGGTTCTTCATTATAAAGCTTCTGAAGTACGGTACATAGCCTATTATAGTTGAAACTGTTCTATTGTAGATTTATACACTGAAATACACCTACACTGTAATTTTAACCACACTAATATCCTAATGCCGTAACACGAAAATAATTGAATCTAATACCATTATACAGTACTGTGCACTAAAATAAAGGAAGATGAATGAATACCAAAAACTACGAATGTTTAGGAAAAGTAGTCTGTTATTGATTTCTGTTTCAATGACATGGCTTCTTTCTTCCTTATGGTTGCTCTCAATCTGCGTAACACCAATTTGTCAGAAAGCAGAGAATCGCTTTGTTGCTCCAGAAACTCTAGCAAACCCTCAGTCCATTGAAGAGCAGATGAATTGCTTATCCTTGCATTAAAATATAGTTTTGCCTGTTTTGCGCAGATAATTCCTGAAACAGGAATGTTTTGTGCCCTTTGTTGGTTAAACCATTGCAACATTGCTTTGTCAAGCTCATCATAAGTTGGCAGTTTCATTGTTTTTCTGCCTGATAAGCCACTCGATGAATCAAAATTACTGGCGTAATTAATCAATTTATCTTTATTTTTTCTGAGATCGCGAACTGTTGTTTCACCTATACAATATTGTAAAGCTAGGTTTCTGGTAGACCATCCTTGCTCAAGCTTCTTAATTATGTCGAGTTTCTGGTTAATTGTTAAAACTACACGCTTCCTTTTCTGCTCCATTATTTTTAAATTATTGAAGAACCAGTCACAATGATAAAAAAAACAATGGTAATTCGGCACTTTCTCGCACAAAAACTTAAATTGTATTTTCCCACACAACTGAACTGCCTACTGTATTAATAACAACTGAAGAATGCAGTTCAGTGACAGACAGGATCGTACTCTTCTTTCAAAAGAACTCTCCTTCCTCCCACTACTACAGATTGACTGGTGCCTGAGTTTGGTCTTTGTTGGTCCCTTTGCTAATTGAGGTCTCACACCAGACAGATTTATGGCTCCTTGCTGGTCAAGGTTCTTTAACATTCTCTACTTGTTGGAAAAAGGGTAGGTTTCGAGCTTTCGAAACCTGATTTCGAGCTTTTAAGAAAAATAACGGGAGAATATCGATGGATGACGTAAATGCGAGTACAGTTCTCTCTAAATTATAGTAAACTAACATTGACTGTCATACAAAACATTTAAACAAATGTGATACTCACTGAAAAAAAAAAATCTTTAAAAATACATTGCCGCGGTTGAGCCGCAAAGCGGTTAAACAGCGCGCGGATAATCGAGAGTCTACTGTATTGATATGTCTTTCTAAAGATGGTCTCTCAGACCAAAACATGTCAAGGATGAAAGATTAAAAAACATCAATCTCACTGGACGGAGTTGATAACTTTTTATAGTTTAGATAGAGGTTTGTATGGATAGGTTTTGGGTCCCCTGTAAATATCTGTCAAGGAAGGGAAGGTGGCCACCTCTTATCTCCCTGGTGACACTGTTCAAGGTGGTGGTTCTAATAGCTATGCCATCAATTTCTTCATAGATCTGACTAGCAAAACTGAAGTAAGGGGACATCATGACAAGAGTCTGAGGATATTCTCAAAATGTTGGATACTTATGATCTCCCTAATTGGCAGCCGGGTGAAGAGCAACACCACATGGAAGCTGGCCATTATATCTTGGGGTCCAGAGTGGAGAGAACCCAATGTGCAGGCAAAGTAAACCGAGTTCTTTACATGGTGTGGAGAGTTGCCAGTATGGGAGTCTGGTAGGCCAGCCGTATGTTTGGCCATGCAGTAAGTGTAGGCACCAATGGTGATCACAGTGGACCTCAAGGGACCAAGCCTTGGTGGGGGGGGGGGCTGGGATCCTGGAGCCAAAGTTGTTGACAGATCTCAATATTGAGGATTTCCTCAGGAGAACAGTGGTCTTGCACTCCACGCAATCTGTAGGGTCCTTCAGTTTCCTGTTTGCTTTGTCCTCCAGGAGGGCAGCGATCTTCTGATTGCATTTATCACTTTTCAGCGCTATGGTCGCATTGTCATTGTCAGCGGGAAGGAACGTGAGCACGTCACTGGCTTTCAAGGTCCAATGAGCCCTCCTCTCCACGCGTGAGGTTGCTTGGTTTGCGGGAACCTTTAACCCATTGCCGTGGTTCGTCGTGTATGTTTCGTCAGGGATTTNTCTTGCAGGCTGCCTGCCAGAGCTCAGCTGTCTTCTCAGGCAGGGTACCTATAGCTTTCTCTACCCCATGCAGGATGTCAGAAGGCACAACTGCTGGAGGAACATCATAGTTTAGAACTTTGCACTAGGCTGAGCAAGCGGCTTCCTCCTCCAGCAGCACTTCATTCACATCGATGACAGTTTTTTTGGGGGGGGTGGGGGCTTCATGCGTGTGCTGAAATTTGTTGCAGTGCCTAGCTTTATTGTCCTCAGGGATGTGTGAAACTTGATTGTGATATAATAGATCATGTTCCAATCATTGGCGATCAGGATCCTGGCTAAGTGCAGATATAATATCAGCTATTGGGAGACTGCATCCATGCCCTGTCTGGTATAGTGGATGTGATCATAGAGGAAACAGAAGCCAGTACATCTGTAGATAACTCCTGGCAGCATCAGATCGCCTTGGGTGCTGGTACTGCAGGAAATGTGGAATGATGTTTTTGTCAGTATGCCTGAGAAGGGAAGGACACAGGGGAATCTGGTCTTGATCTGTAGCTTAACAAAATTTTGAACATATGGATGAGTAGCCTTCCCATGGAGGAATACTGCAGGATTTGAGGTTCTCATAGTTGTGGTTATGAAGAGTTCTGTCTTCAGGGATGTAACGCCTTGTCCATTGAAAGGCAACCTCTCCTCTGAAACATTGGTTGACTTTCAAGGAACTGCATGATGTCGTATAGTAGAAAATAAATAGATTGTACTCCTGTGAGTAATGTTGCCAACTTCATGAATAACAGTTGCTTAGAGTTAAACCCTTAATATGAATATACCTTTCAGGTTTTTAAGAGATATTTCAGAAAATATATTTTTCTTGTCCACAGAATTGAAATATACCTGTTCGTATAATTTCTATGTAATGTTAAATATTGCATTTGTAATTTTATGTGAGATTGGATTTAATCCCTTGGTTAACTATATATTTACGTTCCAGTGCTGTCCTATACGACATCCTCATAAACATACAAGTCCAAATTAATTCAAATTCTGTTAATGCAACACCTAAAGAATTGAAAGAAGAAATGAATATGCTGTTTCACTTTATCAGCCTATGTAACCATACCCTGGTCTTTAAGACAGTTTGTCAAGCCATAGAGTGGTTTAATTGGCATTAATTAGTAGAAGAATGCTGGTGCACTAACTCACCCAGCTGGCCACCCATATTTGCACAGTGTACTGAAGCTGGACATAATAGATGATTAGACAATAGGAAACATGGATGAACGTACTGAGCTTGGCAGATCAGTGTTACAGCAGACTGTTGCCATTCCAAAAGCTGTTCATTGGTTTAAGGAAGTTTGCATTCAAATGTTCCATTCAATCTGATTGAATAGCAGTTTTCAGTTCACTTCCAGAATTTTGTCCTGAAGTGCCTTATCCTTCAAGCACATCACAGAAATTAATCGTGTTTCAGTCTTGGTGAGTTTCGTAGCCATGAAAATATCCTAGTGCAAAATACCAGTTCCAAAGGACTCTTCACAAAATCATCTTGAAGAAAGCAAAGTGAGGAATTGCTTGTGAGATCTGGCACTGCCTTGTTAAAATAAGGATGAACCCATTGGACTGCCATATCTGATCAGGAAAGGGAGGAATTGTCACTTCATGGACTTGGAACATCAGAAGTGGCTGTACCATGAAACATGAAACCAAATATTCTGGCTCAATAATGCACATGAAACTAACTGGACGCAGTGGGTTTCCATCAGTAAGCTTAATTCCCTGAGGCAAAGAAATTGGATATTTTGCTTAATATTTAATGTATGGACGTTTAAATTCCTGGCAGCCCCCTGCTTCTAGAATTTAAATGGCCCTAAGTCTAACATTGCAGACCTTTTCAGAAAAAAAAAAACTACATATTTTCCATTCTATGCAACATAGAAATACGAACTAAAAACAACTTGGAAGAAAATACTACTTTTTACATATACACAAAAGAGCAGTTTTTACAAATGAAAATTAACTGATTATTTTGTCATGAAATGCAAAATATAATGTTATATATTGTCATGCGACAAATGACTTCATGTGGGTCTTGGATTTAGCGAATCTTTGTTGGACACACACACACACACCTTACAATTATTATCACTTGCAGTATCACCTGACTTCTGGCCCAATACTCATTTTGATGTCTCAACTATCCTTGGCTGGGGTTGGATCTCAACTGTCTCTGGCGGCGGCTATCCCAAGAGTGTCTTGTTCTTTATACTCTGTACGAAGTCCCTGGCTCTGTTTATATAGGGGTTATGCGGACTGGATGCCAGACATGGTTCCCTTGCCGCTGTTCAGACAGTCCATTGTTATGGGAACGCTTCTTATAGAATACACTGGTAATGTGTTTCGTCTCATCTGTTGTTGCTCAACAACAATTCGTTGCTACGATTTGTTGCTGCAGGAACTCTGCAATTTCCGTGCATTTGTTGTCGTGGAAGTGTCCGTTCCAGTTGTAGCGGTTGTGATGGTGATGGACGTAAGGTAACGCGTCACAACATGTTATGAAATTCCAAGGGACTTACCTGTAGTTTTTTCTTCAACCTTGAGACGTGATTTTGTAAATATAATCTCACTATACTATAATATTTTGTTCAGACTGTACGTGAGTTTGAACTGCGTCACTTCACAGTTTACAATTCTCCCACACTTGATGGCGCATGCCACTTCTTGAAGCAGTCCACCACACAGGATGTCTTTGTTTCCTTTTGGTTGGCCAGTGTTGTGAATGTTTCAACTCCAGTCGACTCAGTTGGGCCCCAGATGAACTTGATCTCCCCCGAGAAATGCCACTGATCTTGATATTTGCCTCGTTCGATTGAAGAATCATCTTTTGGGAAAGGGGTTTCCAGCTAAATTGAATAAATTATGTTGATTGACAAAGTGACACTCTCACCTGTTAGTAATACTCGCAAACTAGTGATGCAAAGTAATTATAATACTAGTTGAAAAGAGTGCCAGTCCGACACTGATTCCGAAAGTCACAGTGACGAAGATGCCTTTTACTCACAAAATAATACTGGCTCAGTGGGTTTATACCTCTTCCAAGACACAAAATAAAAATGATACATAAGGAAATATAAGAGTCTGACACTGACTTTCTGACTGATAAATGAATATATGACAATCCAACACTGACTTCCTAACTGATGATTCACTACTGAAAACCAATCCTTAAATACGTCACACTTCCTTGAAAGCTCTTGAATCTGTGAGCACAGATGAATATTTACCCATTTCTCAAAACAGAGCTGGGCTCTAATTGGCTGACCAGGTCATAAACCGTCATTACCATGATAAATGATTTCATTGTTGAGAGCCTCAAATGAACCACTGACATGACCTTGCATTGGTTAACTGAAGATCAAACTGTCAGCACTCCCAAAATGACCACGTGTCCTGGCTTATATAAATATAACATTTGGCTGTAGTGGTCGTTACTTGCTGATATATATACACACACACACACACACACACACAGTGGAACCTCGCTTAACGAGCATAATTCGTTCCAGAATCTTACGCGTAATGCAAAACGCTCGTTAAGCGAAACAATTTTTCCCATATAAATTAATGTAAAATACAATAATGTGTTCCGTGCTGAAAAAAATACTCAAAAAGATTTATGCATAACGTTTATTCAAAGAAAATTATATATACATCGTTAAGGAGCGTGAATCATCATCATCTTTTCTTCTATGCAGAATGAACCAACCTGGAATTTGAATTCGATTTGCAGAAAAAAAAATCGAAATAGTTTATTATTTATGATACATATCTAATTCTTTTTTACTAGAAAGCTGTCTAGAGACTTTTGTTTTTGCCGACCCTTCAAAATTTGGTGAAAATGCGACACAGCATTATCATTAAATAAATTTGTTGCGCTCATAGCCACTGCCTTATTAGGGTGATGCTTCTCAATGTACAATGCAACAGTTTCTCATGCTTTCAGCATTTCTCTTATTGCACCAGAAGATTGTTACTTTGCTGTTACCTCCTCCTCTGACAAACTCTCCTCCACAGCTTCTTGCTGTGAAACACAATGCAACTCCAAATCATGCAGATCGTTGATGTAGACCGATTGTATGTGCATGCTAGATCAGCCACGCTCACACCTCGTTCTCGCTTTTCAATGATTTTACGTTTCATTTCTACGGTTATTTTTATCATCTTATGGCTGTCTTTTTGCGGTTTTTTTTTCAAGGACTTTTTGCAAGGGTTATTAAACTTTGCACAAAAAGAATCACAAATAATATGTCTGAACACAAGTTTGGAAAAATGTGTGATCACAAGTTCCACTAAGATGCTAGCGGAATGAGTGCTAAGCACAGACTGATGTAGCACGCACAATCCGTGATTTCCCCTCTCGTCATTCATTATGCGAAACGTCGCTTGTTAAGCGAGTCTTTTTTTTTTTAACAATTTGTTTTGCTCGTTATGCAAATTACTCGTGAGAGCTGCTCGTTATGTGAGGTTCCACTGTATAGCATTTGTCGTTACAGGTTAATGTGCCTATCCAAGTGGATGCGTGCTAGATCAGAGAACCACATGATATCCAAGACACCTAGATTTTCTTCTAGTACCATTCAATACTCTATTGCAAAAAATGTAACATCTTAACCATTCCACCTTTTAATAGTGGTTGACTCAGTTGCATTTTGTTCAGAAGTGACAAGTTATCATGACAAATTCTCATGCAGTGTTGAGCTTAAGTCCCTAATTTGTTGTGCTGAATGTTGCACAAATTTTATTTTATTTCTTGTTGCTGCCTGCCATTTTTCACCGTCTTCTACCATAACAGATTTTCTTTGTTAACATTCTTAAGCACGTTTATCAGACAATTTGTGTTTCTTCAAATGGTTTTGCAGTCTAGTAGATAGTGTCTCTTGATGGTGCAATGTGAGAAGAAAAATTGTGAAGATATTTGCCTCACAGCAACAGCAGTAAAAGATTTTGGTAACTCCCCCATGCGTTTACATGGAACGGTGCTCACTGAAATAAACATGGACAAATCACCTTTTAAAAAAGAAGGTAACACAAGTTTTAAAGGTGTTAGATGATGAAAAGAAAAACACTGTACAGGAGAATATTGCTGATACACTTGCAGAGAATTGAAAGTATGCACAATGCCTTGTTTCCAAATTTGAATTCAGGAATGAGGGTAATTGTGTGGAAATTAAAAAAATATGTTAAACCCAATGAATATGCTTTGGATAATGTGATAGTCTGAACGGAGAAATTCATGTAGGTAGGCCTAGGCCCACTGGGGCTGTAGTGCCAAGGGGAAAATGTGATTGTCAGTGCATAAGAAAAGGCTGACTTAAATGAAATGCTCAGTCTGTCACCGTAACATGGGACTTCAATTGTAAGGGGTAAATGCAGTTTTCATTGGGTTAAATACTATGCAGAGAACATTTGGTAGCATCATGTATGCATACATTAATATTTTGAGTTATTGGTAGGTTGTTTGTTACAAGTACTTTCATATTACATTTATTGCTAAAAAGGCAAGGCCATAACCTGTAGAAATCTATCCATGATTTTTACTTAACTGTCATAACTATTGGCAGAGGGAGAGAGAGAAGGTATTATTTTGGAGGATAAAGATCGTGCTGTCTCTTATAGGTTGGATGCTGTGTTACTCTTACATAGCTGCGTACATGCTGGAAAATTGAACTTGCCCCAGAGTTGTTTTTCTATTTTTTGGCTTAATTTATTTAGTCAATGAAATGGAAAAGGGGCCAGTTATATTAACTTAATATGTATATTAATGCTGAATGTGTTAATCATTTAACCCGTTGCCGTGGTTCGTCGTGTATGTTTCGTCAGGGATTTAAATCGTCTGGGGGGGTTCGGCGTGTATGTTTCGTCCAGCTGCACACCTATGTTATAACGCCCATAATAATTGATGGTTTTGCTGTAGATTGTTAGATTTTTCGCTGGCCTGTTGTCACAAGAACAGAGTATACTAAGCCAACGAGTTTAGCTGAGATAAGTCATCGTTACATATGCCTGTCTTGCAGCAAATTCGTGTTGCTTCTTGTAGCGGTTTCGTCACTCAATGGCGTATTTGCTTTGCTTGTGAAGTAATAAACACCAGAGAGGTGATGTGTGCTGTTGTATATAATATCATATTGCCCTGAGCTGGCCACACAAACACATTCCATTGGAATTCTTAGAAGAGGGTTGTCCAAAATGTTATTCTCGTAAAATCGATTGCTTTCGCACAGTACATAGCACCCATTTCTTAGAAATACGCCACAATTTAAGGCAGAACACTGTGGTCACCCCCTGAGACGATACGGATGTGTGTGGGGGAGGGAAAAGTACTCATTATCGCTCCAGTTGACGCCATTTTATCGTACTGACCTTGGTGGTCGTTTCGAGAGCCAGCTCTGTGTTTAGACTAATGCTTCAAGGCGTCACCTGCTTACATAGCCGAGATACCGGGTGCTCATATTATAAGGCAAGGTTATAAAACCAACTTTTAAGATCATTTTAGTGAAAGTTTCATCCTTCAAGGCGTACCATTCTCTGCTCAAATACTAAATAACATGCTTCCATTGAAGATATAAAGGGGGTTCATATTATAAGGTAAGGTTATAAAACCACCTTTTAAGATCATTTTAGTGAAAGTTTCATGTTCCTATCTCATAGAATTTAAGAACAATGATGAATAAATAATTTTCGAGCAAAATTTAAATGGCCGGCTGAATATATTACCGCAGGAGCCGCGGCTGCGGAATTTAAATGACCACGTCAAAAGGTTAAGGTATGGTTTTTAATTTGTGTTTGTTTCAGGTAAACTTGCCCATGCTGATCTGGATGAGCGTGCTTTAGATGCTCTAAAAGAGTTTCCTGTCGAAGGAGCGTTGAATGTCCTTACACAATTCCTGGACTCAAACTTGGAGCATGTGTCTAATAAATCCGCATATCTCTGTGGAGTGATGAAGACTTACCGTCAGAAGAGTAGGGCAGGTCAAGGTTCTGGTTCTGGTACTGTAGCCAAGGCTCCTGATGAAGATAAAATAAAGGTAATATATACATATTTGTTTTGAATTCATATGATACTGTGTTTGTGTGTACATTATTTAATGTTTGCTATTTAAGCTCATTTCTGAATAATTTGGTGTTAAATGTTGATAAAACCAAATACACTACTTACATTTTAATACAAGTTCTGCTTAATGACAGCCCTGACTAGCTGTTATACAGACATGTAGATTCCGTTGTAAGTGGTTAAATCTTCATGGATGTTGGCAGTAGACTGAAATTGAAATACTATCCATTTTACATTCCCACCTAAAGCAAAATCTCTGTCACATCTTAACTATGAAGAAAGCAGTCTTCTGGGATTTGGCACCATGTATATGTGGTGTTAACACCACATATACAAATCCCAGAAGACTGCTTACTTCATAGTCACTGCCGTGAAAGCCTCAAATCTTACACATCTTAACTAATTTTGATGCTCTGCTGTGAAATATTTAGTATATTGTGTATTGGGAAGACACTGGCATAACCTGCGAGAATTCTAGTCTGCTTATCTGCATAAATGTTCCTAACATAATTACTGGGCTTTTGGACTTTTTCCATTGTTTGGAATTCTAGGTAATAGAAGACACTATGTTTCGGAACCTGGATCTGTTTCGGTCTTCAGGTGAGAAAGGAAGACACCGCATTTGGACCCCTTATCACAGAGTGATCCAGTTTCTGAAACATCTTGTTCTCTATTGCCTAGAATTCTTGGCAATGGAAAAAGCCCAGTAATTCTGTCATCCACCATCGTCAGAGCCCTTTAAATCTACTTATAAATGTTCCTGTTGGGGTGTTAACAGTTTCTTCTCTGTTTGAAAGTTTATTTTTCATTTATAGTACAAGCTAACAAGATATTAAAACCGCTTACATGTTCATCCATCAACACAGTTGTTTTTATTGAATTGATTTAAAACCAAAATTAATTAAGATTTGGGATTTACAGAAAATCCACCACTGCAGCCCTCATATTACAGAATATGTCATGTTACCTGTATGAGCACAAAAGTCAGCCATCAGTTACCTGTTTAACTGGATGAAAACGTATGGTCTCACCAAATGAAATAAAAACCGAGAATGAAAAATTATGGCTGAAAGAAACGAGTACCCCTCCACTGGTTAAAAAAACAAAAAAATCATCCATTAATGGTTCACATACAATATGGAAAGACAAATGGGTCATTTTTATGTATTTCGGCACTTGTGTAAGAACCAGTGCCAAATTATTTCCTGATACAGTGGAACCTTGCTTAACGAGCATAATTCATTTCAGAATCTTACTCGTTAAGCGAAACAGTTGTTCCTATATAAATTAATGTAAAATACAATAATGTGTTCCATGCCGAAAAGAATACTCAAAAAATTTTATGTGTAACGTTTATTCAAAGAAAATTATATGTACATCGTTAAGGAGTGTGAATCATTATCTTTTCTTCTGTGTGGAATGAACCAACCTGGAATGCGAATTCGATTTGCAAAAAAAAAAATCGAAAAAATTAGTTTATTATATATGATACATATCTAATTCTTTTTTTACTAGAAAGATGTCTAGAGACATAGGTTTTTGCCTGCGCTTCAATATTCGGTGAAAATTCGACACAGCATTATCATTAAATAAATTTGTAGTGCGCATAGCCATTGCCTTTTTAGGGTGATGCTTCTCAGTGTACGATGCAACAGTTTCCCATGCTTTCAACATTCTCTTATTGCGCCAGAAGATTCTTGCTTTGCTGTTACCTCTTCCTCTTCTGACAAACTCTCCTCCACAACTTCTTGCTGTGAAACATAATGCAACTCCATAAGCTTTTTGGTGGTCAGCTCTTGGCTGTGCTCTTCCACGGGCTCATCGATATCATTGTTATCCACCTCCAGCCCCATGATCTTGGCTAAAGACATAATCTCGTTGACTGCAGGCTCCACACGTACTATCTGAAACCCCTCAAAGTCACATTCGAAAACACTCTGCGGCCAAAGCTTCTTCCAAGCAGAAGTGAGGGTTTCTTCCCATGCCTTTTCGATCATCTTGAGGCAGGCAACGATGTGGAAGTGATATTTCCAAAACTCTCTGAGAGTGAGATTGGTCCCTTCCATCACCTCTAAACAACGCTTGAAGAGTGCTTTAGTGTACAGCTTCTTAAAGTTAGAAATAACCTGATGGTCCATAGGCTGGAGAAACGGAGTGGTGTTGGGAGGCAGAAACTGGATCTTGATGAATTTAAATTCTTCAAGCAGGTCATCTTGTAGGTCTGGAGGATGGGCAAGAGCGTTGTCCATAAGAAGCAAGACATGGAGTGGCAGATTCATCTCAAGCAAATATTTTTTCACAGAAGGACCAAACACTTCATTGATCCAATCAGTAAAAAGGTCACGTGTCACCCAAGGCTTGTTGTTGGACCTCCACATCACATTTAGCCTGCTCTTCAGGACTACACTTCTTGAAGGCTTGTGGAGTTTCTGCATGGTGAACAAGCAGTGGTTTAATTTTCAAATAGCCACTTGCATTGGCACAAAATAGCAGCGTGAGACAGTCTTTCATTGGCGTATGGCTGGGCAATGCATTATCCTCTGCTGTTATATGGGTTCGCTTCAGCATCTATTTCCAGAAGAGACCCGTCTCATCACAATTAAAAACCTGTTGCGGCAGGTAACCCTCAGAATCTACGAGCTTCTTGAAGTCGCCGATGAAGTTCTCTGCAGCCTTTGTGTCGTAGCTTGCTGCCTCACTGTGCCTTACAACGCAGTGAATGCTGCTGCTTCGGCTGTTGATGATCCTGGCGTCTTAACGAGGTCGGCGAAAATCACTTTCGCCTTCTCACAGATGATGTTCTCGTTAATAGTATCTCCTTGCAATTGCTTTTCGTTTATCCATATGAGGAGCAACCTTTCAACATCATCAAGAATATGTAACCGTTGCGTAGATATTTTTGTCACTCCATTTGAAGCATCTATCTCCTTAATCTTGTCCTTGTTCTTGAGGATGGTGCAAATCGTTGATGTAGACCGATTGTATGTGCATGCTAGGGTCCACTGTGCTAATATGAAGGTAGTATATAAGATCAGAAGCACAAAAGCGTCATAAAATAAAGATATAGCACCAACATATATAGTCTGAGTGGAATGTGTCAAAGTAAATATAAAAATTGCCCCCCCCTTCATATATAGGACAGATGGTACATAACGTATAGGATGGGATATAACCAACACATCAGAGAAATATGAACAAATGAGTGAAGTTCAATATTCGTCCATCACACATTAAATACTACACACAACTACGATACCACGGATCAAACCATGGAAATACTACAGGCTCAAAGAAAGGGACAGATGTTAAACAAAATATATATAAGACAATTAAGCAACGATTGCAGCTGAATGATGCATTAATTGAAACTTATAACTCAATATTTGACATTTTAATAAAGGGCAGTTCAAATACCTAACACACAATACCCAAACCCATTTGGAACCAACCTAATTCTCCACCCCCTTGTCCTTTCCTCCCATTCCACACCTATTCTGAAACAACTACGCAAAATCTTTTGAAGCATAACAGCCTGCAGTAGTATTGACTGTTGACTGAAACGCAACACTGCGAAAACAGGATCAAATATAGTAACATTCTGCTTAGAATGGTATCATTTATCCCCCCATTGTGTCATCAGTTTTCATGTACAGGGTGCATCAGTGAATTGGGCAATTTGTCTGGGGTGGGTCTCTTTCTCTCTCACTCTCTCTCTCCTGGATTGGTTGGAGTTGGGAGGATGCCACTACTGCCACCCAGCAGCCTACTTCAAAGTGTTTCGTTGCAATGGAGCTGTGGACTGGAGCACAACGTGCTTTTGATGTGAAAGCATTTTACAAAAATGGTGACAGTTTCATGATGGCTCAGTGTGAATTTTGCAATTTTGCTGTATCATCTGCCCATGCCATCAAGACCTGGGTTCAAAACTTTGAGGCTACTGGCTCTACACTAAAGAAGAAGGTGGTAGCGTAAAAACAGTACGTACACCCGAGAATGTAGAAGCAATGAGAGAACGCATTAAACGAAGTCCACGCCAGTCTGTGCATTGCCATGCTACATCATTTGAGCTGTCTGAAGCCAGCGTTCAACCAATTTTGCACGAAGATCTCCATGTTTATCCCCATAGAATCCATATCTGGAGATATGGGGACATCATATGGCCAGCTGGGCCACCTGATCTTTCCACATGTGATTTTTTCTCTGGGGGTATCTGAAATCCCAAGTTTTCAAAGCTCCAGCACCCCACACAGTTCAGGAGTTGAACATCGACTTCGGGAAGAAGTCGGAACGAATTCCCATAGAGATGGTGCAAAGAGTAATGAGCGACTACGGGAAGAAGTCGGAACGAATTCCCATAGAGATGGTGCAAAGAGTAATGAGCGACTACAGCGGAATTGTGGTCATCTATCGGATGTTAATTTTTGGAAATAGACTTCTGTTTTCAGTGAGTGAATTGAGAGAAACCAAATGCTTTTATTTTTACAATGTATTCATATGTGTTGATACCAGATAAATGCAATAGTTTACTGTTCATAATGTTTTTAAATTGCCCGATTCATTGATGCACCCTGTGTAAGCTTTGAAGCAGTGCTGAAGATGAGGTCTAATTATAAATATTTGTTTCTGTGATGACACGTGATGTGGACTGGTTTGCCAAGAACTGTTTGCATCTTAAGGCAGAATAAACATTTATATAATGTCATGTGTTCGAGGTGTGACTATAGACGGGGTATGGATTAATTAATTGGATTTATTGTCGACTTGTATACAGCACTCAGAGTTACGCTTTACAGATCACTGATACACACAGACTAGTGTCTTCAGTCTATTACAGTCTCCACTAGCCGTCCCCTGGAAATGGCTTCTGCCGAGGGAGATTCTTCAACTTATGCTCAGGTCCTCGTCATGGCCGCCTGTGGGGAATGCTCTGTCAACTGACAACTCAGCCAGCTGGATCCCAGGCTGGCAGCAATTTCACACCAGTTTCAGCTTAACTCTGTCTCCAGCTGTGTACTGCATGTACATCACTCAACTGAAGTGCTGACAACTGACTCCGAAACTCGATTGGCTTGCTTATAACATTTTGGCATGAACCACATAGAAAACACTGTTTCCACTGTTATAGTCCAAAAGTACCTCAACTTTGCGTAGAAACAGGTGTTTGTTTATTTGCCTGTTGCATAGCAATGGCTGTACTGTGCTCTTTCGAGGCCTGCCCAGTGATGGGTTCATATGCCACAGTTCCAGTATTTAAATTTCTTCCCCTTAAGACAGTAGTTGAGGTGGCCACATATGGATAAGTGTCCATTTCTCAGGTGTTTGCATGGACTGATGAGACCTGAATTTTCTAGGACCTTAAGTGCCTTTATTACAGTTTTGTGCTAGGCTGCTCTTCAGTTAAGTCTTCCCTTAGGTTTCGTGCAGGTTCTCTGAAATGTTAGACCTGTCCATATAAGGTATCTTGTCTTGCTATGAGACATGAAAGGTACAGCTTGCCTTGAAACCCTGAACTTGTTTCTTGTTCTTATTTATTCAGTTAATATGAACGACTCCTTATAGCAAATTGACTTGTACTGAAAGTATGCCATTGTGCTTTATTTCAGTCTATTTTGGAGAGGACTGGTTATACATTGGACGTTACAACAGGACAGAGAAAGTATGGTGGGCCACCACCAGGTTGGGATGGACCAACACCTGGAAATGGATGTGAGGTAAGGTGGTACAGCTAGAAAACTGGAAGACTTTGCCATTCTAGAGCTAGATAAGTGACAGTGGGAGGAAAGTTTTTCTTATATATATATATAAAATGAGATCTTCACAATTATGTACATTCACACTGGTGCATAGAAATCAAATTCTGGTAAGAAACTGATGCTGGGAAAGTAGGTTACAGTGTTCAACCTAAGAATTTGTCCCAGCAGTACATTCCTGGTCTTAAATTCTTAAATATCAGAGATGGTCACATTTGTGTCTTAATCCTGAAATGTTGAGTTAGGCAGCCTAGGAGTTTTGGCATTCTACTGTAGTGAATATATTTTGTCATACACATTGTCATGAATGTTGATGATTTTTCAGGTGTGAAGTCTGTTATTTCTGAGCAAAATAACCATTGCCTACAGGTTTTCCCACAGTTTCTATTTGCCTTTCATGTTTGATTTTTGTAGCCCCTCTGCCACCTTTTCTGCATATGGAATTCAAAATTGCAAGGCATGAGTAAAGAGAATAATTTTTTTCTGGTTTTGTAATTGTTTTCTGCATATGCAAGGCATGAGTAATGAACACTTTTTCTAGTTTTGTAATTGTTTCCTCATGGGTTAACCATGATGAGGTGCATATACATTGTACATACCACCATTTAATTGCTAAAAGTTCTTCACCCTCTTCAGCTTTGTAAATGTTTTGGTATTTTATTTTTACAGTAACAGTCCATGCTGCACTTGTATTTAGTAGCTACTGGTGATCAAAATATATACGTAAACGAACGTGGAAATCCCCTGATGGAAATGTGTTTAATCAAATTTATCACCTCCTAATAGATGTAAGGCATTGTTCAGATTTGATGGATGTCAGGAGCTACAGGGGAGCCAACATTGACTCTGATCATTACTTAATAATATCAAAGATTAGAAGTTGAATATCTAATGCAAGGAAGATACATGGATCCCAGGCTAAGAAATTGAATTGTGGAAAATTGGTGGAACAAGGAGTTGCAACCATGTATACTGGATTAATTGGTGAATGCCTGGCAGGTCTCTCTGATAGTGAGGATGTCAGTGAAGTTTGGAGGGGCCTCAGAGATGTTATAAATGCTGCTGGTGCAGTCCTAGGAAGAATGGAAAGGATAAAGTATAAGAATTGATTCGATGGAGAGTGTGAGCAAGTGACAAAAAAACCCAGGTATATAAGAGAACGCAGCAAAGGAACCATACTCGAGGGGCCGTGGAAGAATACCATGAAGCGAGAAAAAAAGAAAAAAGATTGCATAAAAAGAAGAAAAGGGAATATGATAAACAAGAACTGATTGAACTGGAGCATTTAAGAAGTTCAAACGAAATTAGAGCGTTTTATCAAAAACTAGACGAGTCGAGAGGACTTTCAACCTAGAACAACCTTATGTAGAGATAAAGAAGGCACGATAGTGAGTAGCGATGAAGCAATACTGGAAAGATGGGCGCAATATTTTGAGGAATTATTAAATATTAATGCCTCTGAACAAGTGGAAGGTATGACCATAGACCGGAATCAAGGAAATTTTGAGGCTGAAGGGCCAGTGCCAACCATAAAAGAAATAGAACAAGCTATCAAAAAAAAATTGAAAAATAATAAAGCTCCAGGAATGGATCTCATCACGGCAGAATTAGTGAAATTTGCAGGCCCAGAATATGCCAAGCACTTACATCAGCTAATAGTTAAGACATGGATAACTGAAATAATCCCAGAGGAATGGAACCTAAGCATTGTATGCCCTATCCATAAGAAAGGCGATGTCATGGTATGCTCTAATTATAGAGGAATTAGTCTGTTGTGCATAGGATATGAAATATTTTCCAACATTCTATTTAACAGACTCTCTCCCTTTGTGGAAGGCATAATTGGGGATTACCAATGTGGGTTTCGTCAAGGAGGATCAACTAACGATCAGATTTTCACTATTCGACAGGCCATTGAAAAGTGTAATGAATTCCAAATTGAAATAAATCATCTTTTCGTTTACTTCCGATCAGCCTATGACTCCATAAATAGAGATCGTCTTTTTCTGGCAGTGGAAGAGATGCACATTCCATGGAAGTTAATCACCTTAGTCAGAGTCGCTATGAGAAAGACCCAATGCCAAATTAAAATTTAGAATATGTTGTCCAGCCCTATAATAACTAGAAATGGAGTTTGACAAGGAGATTCCCTAGCCTGCCTTTTGTTCAATATAGCATTAGAGAAGGTAGTTAGAGATGCAGGCATCAACATAAGGGGAACTATATTCTACAAGTCAGTTCAAATTTTGGCATTTGCAGATGATATTGATATAACTGGTAGAACACAAAAAATCTATGAAAGAAGCTTTTCTTAATTTGGAAAGAGCAGCAAAAAAGATGAATCTACAAATTAACCAAAATAAAACAAAGTACATGCCGGTAACCAAGAAAGACTGTGCTAATGGACCTACATACAGGAGGATTCCCTGTCAGTTTTATTCTTGCTGTTTTGTTCAGCGTTGTCTCGTTTTATATGTATATTGAAATTGGCTCATATAAATTTGAGGTTGTATGTAGTTTCACTTACCTTGGGTCAGAAGTTAACCGTAAAAATGATATCAGTGATGAAATAAAAAAGCGTGTACTTGTGGCAAATAAATGTCTCCATGGCCTTAGGAAACACCTGAAATCCCAATTAATACCCAGGAAAACCAAAACTATGATGTATAAAGTACTTATAAGATCAGTGCTATCTTATGCCTCTGAGACCTGACCACTGTCAAGATTGGATGAAAGACTGTTAAGTATATTTGAAAGGAGGATCTTGAGATATATCTTTGGACCAGTGGAAGAAAATGGAATATGGAGGAAGAGGAATAACCATGAGCTATACGAACTATTTAATGAACCAGACATTATTGGATTTATAAAGGTGAAAAGGCTTGAATGGCCTGGACATATAATACATGCCAGCGAGAATAGAACAATTAAGAAAATGCTTAATACTAAACCAGAAGGAAATAGGAGAGTGGGAAGACCAAGATTAAGATGGGAAGAATGTGTGTGGCAGGACATAAGAATTTTGGGTGTAAAGAACTGGAGGAATGTAGCATCGAATGGAGAAGAATGGCGAGCAATCCTGAGGAAGGCCAGGGCTCTCAAAGGGCTGTCGTGCCAGTGATGATGATGATCAAAATGTGTAGAAGTTGTAAACCACCTTTTCATGTGCATATTCAATAAAATTGGCCTGTTTACAGCATTGTGAGGACTATAATTGTCTTCCTCCCGATTACAAGTATGCACATTCAGTGTGCTGTTCACATACCATATCTGGAACATGTCACTCCTCTGCCTCCTGGTAAATGGAAAACTGTTGTACAGTTTGAAGGTATCCATGGTTTTCCTAAAAGTAATGGGTGTATCGGTTATAATCATGACACAGTATGTTATGTGACGTTAAATTGGTTTGTTCTTGAAGTCACTAGCATGCATTCAGTTTCACCAGTCTCTTTTAAGCATTCCTGTTGCCCAATTCAGTACTTGTCTTCATAATTCTGATTTTGTTCACTGCTGATACTTTTTATGTTTGCTTCCAACATTCCAAACTTTTTCTCGTCAAGTTGACAAGATATGCAGCACTTTGTACACCTGTCAGTTTAACTTCTGGACAGATCCACTCACAAGTGCTTTTACTTACACTGGGCTTTAATGAAAAAGTTTGTGTGAGAACATGGTCCTCTGCCAAGAGCTATTTGGAATACAGTTGTTTTAAATGATGCAAGAAAAGTATATTCACAAGAATGTGTAGTTGCGCTTATCCATCCAGGTGTGATTGTGAGGTAATATTCATTTTTTTAGTTGCAGATATGACATCCAGTTTTTAACCCATCCAGCATAAGAATCCATATTTTTCTCGACACTTCTAGTCTTCTGTCTCAGACAGTTCCCATCAACTCAGTCATCCATCCCTTAGTTCAAGGATCTCTAAACTTATAGCCCGCGGGTCACATCCAGCGCGCGAAAGAATTGTGCAGAAATGCGCCAATTGAACTAATTTTCCAATGAGTACTGGTAAAAAAAATACTTGTTCATAGATTTCAAATTCATTCTTTAAGATTGTTTAAAAATATTGATATTCCATATTATGTTAATATTAATATTCACAATTTTACTAATTCTGGACCGTATACTACGTGGTATTTCTTCGTACTTGTTCGGCCTCGATCGGTAGTGTCACTTCGTGACAATGTAGGTAGCGCGAGCAGTTCGTTACTAGCCGTCTTGTCCACAAGACTTCTTGCAGTGGTGTAGTGTAATTGTAACAGATCATCACTGCCGGTGTCGTACTTATTACCATTTTTGTATTAAAGGCAACTTATGCCCAGTTTTGCTCTAACTGTTCCGAGAATTGGTAGCGAGGAATGTTGATAAGGCTACCGGAACTTCAGTCCATTCTATGACAGCCGGCTTGTAAATTTATCACCATTTTTGGGACGACATATCTGTGTGAACAAACTTTTTCCCAGATGAAGTACATCAAGTCGAAATACGGGGCAAATTTATCTGATGAACATTTAAAGTCGCTACTTGTGAATGCAAAAGAGTTCCATCATTCACATTAATTGTTTTATTATAATTTGTGATTAAAATATGAGCATTTGCTGCTACTGTCGTCATTAATATATGATAATTTATTCTCACATACTTTTTATTTAGTTTATGAAATTCTGTGCTTTCAATAAAACTCATATACCTAGAGTTATCAATTTCTCGTTTATTCGGCCCATTGAAAGTGCTGAATTATCTAATGTAGCCCGCTTTTCAAAAAGTTTGGAGACCCCTGCCTTAGTTCAACACCTGATAAGGAGCTATACCTCAGACATATTGTTTTGATTCGGTATCACATATGGTTGTAATTTCTGGCTCTGTGCCAAACCTGTCAACATTACATCTTCTAATTGCCAGGTGTTTTTTATGATAGATTTTGTGTTAATGTCTTCAGTGATGTAATAGAACAGCATATCAAAATATGTTACTGTTTTATCAGAACTGCCTTGAAGAGGGATGAGACCCAGGCCATTGAAACAACTGTATTAAAGTAGAATTATATATTCTGTTCTTTCCACTGTTTGATGTTTTTCCTCAAGAGACAATTGTATTGAATTTTGTTACCATTGATAGAAGAAATCACTGAAGATTGTTCACAGTTTGGTTTCAAGTTTTTGGTTTAGATGCTAAAGAACAGAATATGTCTTTAACTGTAAACATGCTTTGTCTCCC